>NC_135094.1:940000-960000 GCF_051107435.1 Chaetodon auriga | reverse complement strand
CTCGATTTTCAGAAAACCTTTTTTTTAAATCATGCAGAAGGCTGAAATCTCAGCTTTTCTTTCATTTCTGTCAAGAAAACTAAATGGAGTTGTTATTTTTAATGCGTCGATTTGAGCACAGTTTAACCTGACAGATTATTTTTGGCCACTTGGGGGCAGCAGAGACAAGTTGAGACTTTTTGATTGTAGTTTCTTCTCTGAAAACGAGCGTAGAAACTCCACACGCGATGCACAGAATGAGTAATGTGGCGTCCTGCCAGGTTAATCTGCCCGTGCAGTCAGCTCCACCAATCAGAGTTCAGGTTAGGCTGTAATCATTTCTACCAATTAAAAAACAACGTCATGAAAAGCAGCCCAGCAGAGACTGATTCTGAATTCATTAGTGCTTAATTTTAATAATGAAACACTAAAACCCAACTGGGATTAAATTAGTGGATCAGAGCTCATTCTTCAGACTTACAGTCAAGGTGATTAAGTGGCCAATGGCTGCTCTACGTTTGTGTTAGTGTATGTTGTGTCTCTTGGCTTCCCTCCAGGTCTTGGAGCAGCTTCGAGTCTTCGGTCCGAGCTGATCAGTCGACACTCTGAGCGTCTGAATGTGGAGCAGCTTTTCTTTTTCTGCAGTGAAAAAGGTCCAAATGTTGGACTGTTTTCAGAGCAGAGAGGCGCCGAGTGGAAAATGAGGCGAATGTGAGAGTTTCTAAGATGTGCACTCGTAACGCGATATGGCCAAAAGTATGTGGACGCCCTGAACATTGAAGCTGTGTTTATTTCCCAGGTGTGTTTCTGTTATTTAGCGTATCTTCAGTGATTGATAGAATCAGCTGTCGGTGTCATTCAGTCCAGCTCAGCAGCACAAACTGTAGCTGTCCGCCCTCTCCAAACAAAAACTGAACATCACGACCTTCATTAAAAGGAGGATTTATTGCAGCTCTGTTGTGTTGGAGCGCCTTTGTTTTAGCTGCTGCAGGTGTACCTAATAAACTGGCCACTGAGTGCATGTTTTGGCATAGATTTACCTTCAGTGTAGCTAACAGGTCTCGTCCAAACCATGAAAAAACGAACGCTAACATGAGTGTGCACATACTTTTGGCCACAAGCGTTGCTCCTCATACTGAGTGGGATCATCTCAGATTTCTACGGCTCAGATAAATTTAACACTACACACAGGTTGACGGTCACTGTGGAGCAGCTGAAGGTCCGATTGGACGATGAAAACCGAGGTCGCAGAGCAGGAAAAGGCCGCCGCACTCGTTCGATCTGAGCTCATCCAGCTGAGCGTCAGCACAGATGTCTGCTGCTTTCGCTCCGTCGTAAACATATAGTTTCCTGTTTGATCCGCTAGAGGAGGAGATTAAAACGAGGTCGGGCGGAGCGGCGATGAGGAATGTTTTCAGTTAGCGGCAAAGCCCGTCCACTCCAAATGACGATTGATCCCACAGGCTCGCCGTACCATCTGCTGCATGGGCAGACTGGAGCACACACACTTTACCAGCAGGTGTGTGTTCTGGTCCGAGCGTCATCCCTCTCCTCCAGTTTAGCTTTGGATTTAACAGCAGAGCAGCAGACGTGTCGCTCCTTCCTCCTCTCTCGGCCTCCATCCCTTCATTTTTCTTCCTCTCTCCGCCTCCACGCTGATAAAATCTGTCACGCAGATAAACTTCAGGCCTCTGACTCTGAACTACGTTTCCCAGAAGGCCGATTATCTTCTGTGGAACCTTAATCACCTTTGCCTGGTGTTCTTGGCGGAGCTGTAAATGAGGTCGGACCCCTGGTGTACAGCGCTAACCACATTAGCGGAGAGAGAGCCGCCTGCCTGGCCTCTGTTAATGACAGAGCGTCGGTAACAACATGAGCTGCTGGCAGGTCGGCTGGAGGCGTGGACGCTCAGGTTTTATTCACCTGGAGGATCAGGAACGACGCCTGCGCTGTGTTTTTGATGCAGGACTAATCTGAGGCTCAAGTCGACTGTAGAGTTTGTGTCAAACGTCTCATTGAACTGTTTTATTTTGGAACTTTTGCCTGTTTTTCTAAATGCTGACATTTTATTCTGAAAAGCCAGATTCTGCTCTGCGTGTTCAGTATCTTTCAGAACTCTGATGGCATTCGATTGTTAGCTGGTCGGCCGTGGCGGCTAGCCGAGCATTATCCGGGGTGGAAGTGTGTGTTTGGGTCTCAGTCGGCTTTGAAAGCTTTGTCCAGAGCTTTGGAGGATGTGTTTGAGGTCAACGTCAATTTATTGTTTCCTCTCGCAGCCTCTGCTTCCCTTTGAGTCCCATACAGTCCTCTGCTATTGAAGGAAGTGGCCTGTGGTCCAGCAGCGACACGAGCGAGGCCAAAGAAGCCAGCTGGACCTGGCCTAGCATGCTAACTGTGTTAGCGACAGGGAGTGCTAGCATCAGTTATGGTGGAAGTGAAGTCAAATTAGCTGCTGCGCTAATTGTTTGGAACTGCAGGGAGATGCAGAGGATGCAGTAGGCCATCATACTGTGTGTGTGTGTGTGTGTGTGTGTGTGTGTGTGTGTGTGTGTGTGATAATGTAGTCTTTTGCTGTCCAAATATCACCCAGGATGTCAAATTGATTTCTCTGGCGTGAGTTAGTGTGCACATCCTTTCCACTGTGTGTGTGTGTTTGTGTGTGCATGTGTTTGTGCGTGCGTGTGTGTGTGTGTGTGTGTGTGTGTGTGTGTTTGTGTCCTCCATCTGTTCTAGAAAGCCCTTCCTGAACCTGCTGAGTCCACCAGACCATACACACACACACACACACGCACGCACACACACACACACACACACACACACACACACACACACAGAGTTCATGGTGAGCTGGTCTATTATGTAACATCCGAAACACTTCCTGGCCTCCCGTCACAGACTCACATCCAAATGTTTGTGAAATCTGAAGTGGATTTCCAAACTGTGGATCCGTCGAACATCCTGTCATTTCAACAAACATGCTAATGAGAGAAGTAGGAGGCTGCAGCTCGTAACGTGCCAGATCGTTTTCAGGAATTTAAACCGTATTTAAAAGTCTTTTTTTAAACTGAGAAACCCAAAGACCCAAAAATGCAAAGCGAGTCCTCACACTGTTTATGGATCCTGTTAAACTCGTACGTAAATTTAAAGGTTGAATCGGTTAAAAACTGTTTATTATCGTCAGCGCCTCTCATGAAAAGGCCAGCATTCGCTGCGGGTTTGGGTCTGAGCACGAGGCGTCTCTTTGGTTGTCCTTTTAGCAGCGTCTTGCAGGGTGGGGGGACAGCTCAGAGCGGGTTTTAAACAGTAAAGTACTGTTTTCCCTCATTCTGTCTTCTCACTGCGGCGTCTGAATCCTGTGAACGTTAGCGCCCCTGCACAGCCTCCCGTCTTCATCTGAGCCGCTGGAAACATTCAGCTGCTAATAAGGAGGCAGCGGAGTGTGCCGGGTTCTCCGAGGAGCTGACAGAAGATTACAGGGAAATATAAAGGAGGCAGAGATCTGCTGCACGGCGTCACTATGCTGCCGCGCTCACGTTATCGCTCTCGTGGCTGCACTCTGATGGAGTTTATGTTTTACGACGGCCTGTTAATGTGTCCTGGATGTAAATATTAGCTGTGTGTGTCTGTGTGAGTGATTGTGTTGTTTTGTCCAAAAACGTCCTCCAGTCTACACTTAAAGCACAGATCAGGTTTATTGCAGCTCTTATTTTCTGCTTTCGTTTGTGCCTGACAGTAAAAGGACTTTGCAGTCGTCTTGCTGATCACTGAAGCTTCGTGAGTGGACGTTTTCGGTCAACTCTCACATGAGTTTCCTCCTCAGTCTTCATCCCAGTGCTGATCCCAGACTGATATTGGTTAGATCCGTACCTGACACATGGATTAACTGCTGCAGCTCCTAACCACTGAAAGTCCAAACTCTCATGTTTAACAGCTTAAATTATTGATGTTATGAATGACAGATGCTGTGATGTGATGAGCTGGAGACAGAAACAGAAACACACAGAAGCACACCGGTTAGCGGGAAGCTGCTAAGCTACATGAATGTTCTGTACACTGAGCTTCGCTAACGATAACTAGCATGACGGCTAATCTGTGCATCTTTGCACCCTCACAGTCGCTCGCCGATGCAGCCAGATGATTCCTCTCATGAACGCACTCCGATTTCCACTCTGACGTGGTGAAAAAGCTGCAACTCGACATGGACAAAACGTTCGGGGGTCACGTCCCGATCGGCTTTATTGTAGCCGGCAGCGATCCACTCAGACCTGCTGGATCGGCTCTGATCTGCTGATCCTCAGGACTCCTCCGTGAAGCAGCCGTTCAAGCTCCGTCTACTCTGCTTCACCTGAAAACATGCAGCTCTACGAGCAGAAGCTGAAATATGTACTTAAACCATTATGGGATGACCTGAGAGAGTGCTGAAAAACAGCCGGAGCTTTAATGAGAACGAGGGCAGGGGGTGTAAAATCACACACATGCAGGATTGATAGCACAAACCGACCATGTGATATTAAAACTGCCCACCTCCCCCAGAGAAATAAGTCCTGTATGAGCAGGCTGTGGGTTTCCACGTGGATTTCCTGCCTGAACTCTTTGAACTTGTGTCTTTTTTCCTTCATTAAACTGTCATATGAGCGTCTCTGCAAACTTTGGCAGCACTAGACAAAGAGAGTCGTGGAGGATTAGAACAGGAAGTCCAGCTTTGCTTCGCCGTGGACGAGAATATATTTCCACGTGAGAAACGGACAAAGAGGTGTGAGGAGGGAAGATTTGAAGGTGCGACCGTGCAGACATGCAGAGGATGTGCGAGCGAGTCAGGCTGCAGACCTACAGGTCAGCTTTCATCCTCACGCCGCCGACAATTACTTTTCAACACGACTCGGCGGGCCGACGGGCACCTGCCGGCCGCCGGCTTCGCCCGTTTCCTCCATCCTCTTTCATCTCTTTGTCTGTACAGCGGTGGCAGTTTCCAGCGAAGGAACCTCGGCGTGCATGAAAGGCCGTCTCTTTATTAACGGCCGGCTCGGAGTGTTAAAGGATAACTCTGTGAACCTGCTTCCTCAAACCAACCTGCTCCTTATGAAACTCCTGGGCTTCTTTTGTGATAACCTGGAGCACCAGAAAGCACGAACACTTTATCTGCAGCGTATTTTACACATTTTGAAGCAGCTGCACATGAAACAAGCTTTTGATTTCATGTTGAAGGGCAGAACTCTCCGATGTTGTACCTCATGGTGTTTTCTCTCAACTCTTTTCGGGCACGAGCGCTTTGTTCCTGAGCTGAAGAGGCGTCCTAAAGGCTGTTTTTAGCAGCGTTTATTCGAGGGCCAGAGTCTGACTCGAAGTGATGTTTAGCAGATTGAGGTTATCGTCAAAAATAAACATTTGTGCTTCAGAAACGCCTCTGAAAGTTTAGGAAATGTTAAAGTTAGACATGACACCACAATAAAGACCGTTTATGCTTTTCACTCAGGTCGCAGTTCATTTCCTGACGATGTTATTACAGCATTTCTTTTCATTATTGATTGATCTGGAAGTTATTTCCTTGATTAATGGAAAAATCGATTGGCCCCTGAAATAATCAAACGGTGCCCTTCAGTCTAACCGACAGGCAAAACCTCAAAACTGTTCCATTTTACTGTCATACAAGATTAAGAAAACCAGTAAAGACTCACATTTGAGAAGCTGGAACCAGTAAATATTTACTACCTGTTTAATGAAGAAACCATTCTGTGGCGTTCTGGTGGATGTGCAGCGTGAAGCTTTGTCACCTCACAGAAGCGTCTTTAAAAACGATGAGACCCTGAACGAGCTGCATCCTGCCCGCCGGTCGCTCGGCACAGACTCATCCTGCACACCGGGGAATCTGGCAGGATGGATTTGGGGGAAATGTGACCAAAATGATGCACAAAACATCTGGAAAATGTCCATTTATTGAAGGAGAGAAGAAACTGCTCAGGGCCCTGATCAGGTTCTCTGAGGAACCCCAAAATCTTCCCAAGCTCTGAGGCTCATAAGGAAGTGTCCTCAGTGGAAAAATCTACATTTTTAAGCAGAATAAATTGTCCTTCACTCAGTCTCTGCAGTGAGCCAGAATATCTTCAGCTGAAATATTCATTTAACTTCTCTGTAATGTGTAAGTTTCAGACGTGTTACTGCACCGGCGCTGTTGGTCCAAATCGATAGCTCGATGAAAACGAGGCTGATCAGTGATGAAATATTTAACTGTGTGAAGAGTTCAGAGAGCCGTTCAGTCTCCGTGTTATCAGCCCCTCATTTGTTCCCACCAGTCGTTTAGCATTTTCATACCAACACTTTGTCTGTCTTCGGCAGATGTTGTAAAAGAGCTGAAATGCGTCGCCTTCGCTGTCTTTCCAGTATTGTGTAATCATCATCAGCGGCGTCCCCGACTGCCGCCGCGCCCAGAGGACGGCGCCGTGTGTGGGTGACAGCTAAACGGCGAGAAATGAGACGTCTGCTCCTGTCAAATCCCCAAACTCTGAAAATATGAATTGCAAAGCTGCAAACTTAGCCAAAAAAACCCAAGTGTGCGTGTGTGTGTGTGTGTGTGCGTGCGTGTGCGTGTGCGCGCGCGCGTCTGAGTGCATGTGCATGTGTGTGTTCCTGTGCATGTGTGTGTGTGTGTGTGTGTGTTTGTGTGTTTGAGGCAAAATTTCAATTTCCAATTTGCACTCTCTCCAGCGTCTCTTGAGCATATGTTTACTGTGCTGCAGCCAGGATTCACACTCCTACACACTTCCTCTCTCTCTCTCTGTCTGTGTCTCTCTCTCCCTCACACACACACACACACACACACACACACCCTCCCAGCAGTGGTAGTTAACAGGTGTACAGGTAGTCTCTCTGCAGCCAAAGGTCCTCAGCAGTGCTTCCTTCAGAGGTGCAGCTCCAGTCAGATTCACTTGATTTTCATCACAGAAGCTGAAAGTGCACCAAGAATAAAAATGAAAAAAGCTCCAGAAACACACCAACATGAAAATAAACCTCACTCTGAATCCTGCTGAATTGAGCTGTTCATGGAGCGTCTCCTCCTGAATACTTTAACATTTTGAGGATGGAAACATCAATAGTGCAAACTCCTTCAATTCCAATCAGATCTCACATCCTGCAGCTCGTCAGGAGATGCTCCACAGGTTCCTCACAGGACCTTCACAGCAAAGGCGTTGAACACCGAATCGGGCGTGATGCGGTCGGTTACGTCCTGCAGAAAACCGTCATGACGCTCCGACTCTGCTGCATGTGGTGACGCTCGTGATGCACGAGGAATCAGATACTTTACAGCGTTCAGCAGTCGACGCAAACTCTAAATCCAGACTTCACCCACTCACATCTTCTGTCACTCTCCACTGACACTGCTGCATTAGCTGAAGCTAAGCTAAGCTAAGCTAAAATAAGCTACGCTACGAAAGCAGTCCTGGCTCTGAACCTTAGACTGCTGAAGGAGTGGACGGAGCTTCGGGGTCTGAAAACTGAAGCCTTAAACCTGCATTCTTTCTACTGGCCAGCAGGAGGCGACTCCACTGGTTGCAGATAGAGGTCAGATTGTATGGAAGCTTATGAGAAACTGAACGGCTTCTCATTTGATTCATTCCATTTGTGAGTTTCCCAATGAGTCATGGTCTGAATCTCTCGTTCCAAGTCTTCTTCAGTACGGCATGATGCTCATTTTCTAAACGATGGTCCTGTTTACAGAAAAACAGGCGATGCAGCGCGTGTGCTTTAGGGCGTGGCTACCTTGTGATCAGTCGCCACAGCGGCGTGGGTCCTCGGTCAGATCCAATCAGAATAAAGGCAACGTGTATCCTCCCCAGCTGACTGACTTCAGTGATGTTAGCATGTTCTCCACAGCGATGCGTTCACTGACTGACTTCAGTGATGCGTTCACTGACTGACTCAAAACAAGGATCTCATTTCAAACACGTCCCCCAACGCTGAAGAAGCTGCTTTCAGCACGTCAGAGCACAGCGACATCCAAAGTTAACTTCCTGTTCTGCACAGTGTGCATATTCCTGCTCGTCCCTGAAGCCGCCGTGTGCTGAATCTGACAGATCGGAGAAGAAAAAGCGATGTTTGAGATGCTGCCGTGCGGTCACCGCAGAGGGTGATTGATTCAGATCAGCCCTCGCCGTCCCTCGGGGCGATGGCTCGAAGCGATCGATGAGCGGCGGCCTGCTCGTGCTCCTAAAGAAGCTCAGTGCTGCTGCTGGACTTCACTCGACGTCCGCGATGACAAAGAGCTTCCTGACGGCCCCGAGCTGAAAAGATAATGAGCTGTAACCAATAAACAGGTGGGACAAAGCAGCTCAGACAGGGTGAACAACGCAGCTTCAGGAGGCTGCTGTGATCGCTTCGATGTCCATCGGACTGAAGCGTTCAGAAAACGAAGATTCATTTTTAGACGGTTTAACAGAAACGTGGAATATTTCCTGATCTGTCGGAGGCTCCAGCCAATCAGTGCGCAGGATTAGAGCACAAGAAGGAAAGACAACAGACTTTAGACTCAGGACCTGCTGCTGGTCTCTGAAAGGGGCGGGGCAGCAGGGACACCCATGTGACACAGATACAGGAAGTGACTCATCAGCCTGGCGTCCCCTCTCTGAACCGTCTCCGCTAACGAGTTCATGACGTAAGACTGCGGTGTGAGAAGTGTTTCCTCTGTGTGTGTGCGTGCGTGTGTGTGTGCGTGTGTGTGTGTGTGTGTGTGTGTGTGTGTCTGTGTGTGTCTGTGTGTGTGTGTGTGTGCGCATGCGTGCGTGTTTGTGTGAGAGAGAGTGACACAGTGAAGGGAAACAAATTGGGTGTATGAGCGGAGCTGCTGGGTGGCAGAGAGCTGCAGCCTCGGCACTTTTCTCCTCCAACCATAAAATTTCCCTCCTTCATCATGTCAGACACTCCTCCTCCTCTCTCTCTCTTTCTCTCTCTCTCTCCTTCTCCTTCTTGTCTCTTCTCCCCTCTCCTCTTTTCATCCTCTATACTCTCCTTTTTCCTCATGTCTCCTCTCCCCTCCTCTCCTCTCCTCCTCCTCCGTATCTTAAAAGTCTTCTTTTATTACACTTTTACAGGCTGCCTGTGCAGGTTTGATGTAATGCTGCTTGTCAAGAAGCTGCTTCCTGGAGCATAACATCCACAGCTATGGCTTTATTATGGAGGGAGGAGGAGGAGGAGGAGGAGGAGGGAGGCAGAAGGAGCAAATTGGCAGGACATACTGTATGTACAGAAGGGGTGAGAGGAGGGAGGTAGTGATGGTAGAGGAGGCTGGAGGAGGAGAATCCAGGAGGGAGAGCAGAGGGTCCAGAGGGGGAGCAAAGGCAGTGCTGCAAGAAGTACAAGTACTAATATACAAGTACAGGTACAAGTACAAGTGTGTCAGAGTTGTACTTGACTAAATGTACTTAGTTACTTTTGGAGGGGTGAAAAAGGTCAAGATGGAGGAATGAGGAACAAACGGGAAACTTCTGAAAGCTCGGAGTAACAAAGGAGAGGTGGCAAGGAGAAAAGGAAGCAAGGAAGGAAGCGTGGAGGAGGAGGGTGAGGATAGGAGAGAGAGCATGAGGAGCGAGGAGGAGCAGTGAATTTGTGGAGGAATGAGGAGCAGCGAGGCAGATTTAGAGAGCAGGAGGACGCCGAGTTTATGGCAGTTTAAAGAGACTGCAGGAGGAAGGAGGGGTACGCCAGGAGGATGAGGAGGCGCAGGGAGCGAAGATGGATGTGGGGTCGTTCCAGGACACGCTGTTTTGAATAAACGCCACAGTATCAGCCAATCAGCTTGACTACAGCTCCCATAAATCCTGCTGCAGCTCGGCCGCCCTGCAGGCCAACTTATCATGTGTGTGTGTGTCAGGAGGCTCACACAGACACACACACACACACACACACACACACACACACACACACTCATGCATATATACTGCAGCTGTCCTGCTTTATGACTGCCGACTCGTCGTGTATACAGCACGTCAGACCTGATGTTAACATATCGGCTCACAGCAGTTTTCTTCAGAACAGGAAAACTGAAGCGAAGCTCGTTGAACACGCCGACGCGCACGCCGTCGGAAGGTCCCGCAGTACCCCGAGTACTGTAGTACTGTAGTACTGTAGTACTGTGGACAGAGTACTGTCTTTGGTGCTTCCTGCGGCGGTTTTCCAATCCGTCCGTCGCGCTCTCGTTCTCCAGGTCTCACCTCATTTCTCAGACATCAGACTGGCTGCAGGTCAGCTGTCCACGGTCCCCACGTCACCAGCTGAACCTGAGCGTGTCGCCTCACACGTGTCCTGAAGCCGTGAGCTCTTTGTCGTTTGACAATCAGAAAATCAGCCGGGTTGAAATGGGAAAACAACCCTGAATGAACGCCGAGCTACAGAGCACGAAATGAAACGACGGGCGAACTTTGGGAGACTCACAGTCGAACAGGTGGACGCTAATCAGGAAGTTTAATAACAGGTGACCGAAAAAGAAACAATTCACAAAGATCTGCTGAGTCTTAGCTGCTCGTTCACACTTTGAGATGCCAAAATGACCACAGACGTCGAGTGTGTCACATCCTGAGAGGCGCTGAGGAGGTTCAGAGCTTCCTCCTGAGGCGTGAGAGAAGGTTATTTTTACTGAGAACAACCTTCACTGAGCACTCGTCCATCAGAGAGACGGAGGGGGGAGAAAGAAGGAGAGAGAGAGAGAGAGAGAGAGAGAGAGGCAGAGAGAGAGAGAGAGGGAGAGAGAGAGAGAGGGAGAGAGAGAGAGAGAGAGAGAGGGAGAGAGAGAGAGGCAGAGAGAGAGAGAGAGGGAGAGAGAGAGAGAGAGAGAGAGAGAGAGAGGGAGAGAGAGAGAGAGAGAGGTGTCGGAAGTTGTGTAACTGTCCGTGTTGGTGGGCGAGCGATGTCGTGAACAGAAAGAGAGGTGTGAGCCACAGGAAGTGGTCATCGTGCCAGAGAGGGACTCCCTCTGATGGGAGGGGGCGAGTGACACTGACACTCCTGCAGGGAGAGAGAGAGGGAGAGAGAGCGAGGGAGAGACACCACCTGTTCCTCTGTGAGGTCCTCACACACTCTGTCACGCACACACACACACACACACACACACACACACACACACACACACACACAGTCGTGATCGTGGTGGCATGTGTTCTCTGTGGGAACCACGACAGCTCGAAAATAGTTTCCTCTGAGAGTGTGTGTGTGCGCATCCGTGCATGTGTGTGCGTGCGTGTGTGTGCGCGTCCGTGCATGTGTGTGCGTGTTGACACACTCTTACTTTCTTCATGTTTCGTGTTTATGAAAGGCCGTCGATCACATGACGTGCTGCTCCATCACTGATGTCAGAAGCAGCTTTTCTCTGACAGAGACCAACAGGTGACGCCGCTCAGCTGGACAGTCGCAGCCGACCCCCCTCTTTCGCCGTCCGCCATCTTTGTGTGGCGTCCAGCGGTGGAAGAATCTTGTCTCTGACTGAAGCGTGTTCATCAGCACAAACGCCTTGAATGCATCGAGCACCAATAGAGTTTTCAGTGCAGTGGCTCGTCACGGTCTCAGGGGGCTGTTCCAGGATCAGGTCAGGGACCAGGGTTTCGGGGTCGTGGACTCTGCTGTAATAGTCTTTGCTCTCGTGCTGGTCCAGGACCTGTTGACGTGGACGTGTCCTTTAATGTGTCCGGTTGAAGTGTTTCACACAGAGGAGGCCACGTTCAAGCTGATTGATCCGTTCTCGCTGCGATGGGCCTCGTCTCCGCGGCTCTGATGTGGATCTTAGTTAAATTCAGTTAAATTCAGTTTTCAGTGTTTTTTGGGTGGAAAGGCTTTAAGTTATCGTTCTGCTGTTTGTTCTCTGAGCAGATTCAATACGAGCAGGAACAAAATGAGCTTCTCAGAGACTAATTATGTCAGTTTTTTCTCCCCGTCTTCAGCCTGCTCTCATTTATCTATACCTCTGTCTCTGCAGCCACACACACACACACACACACACACACACACACACACCATATACACATACATATAGTATCTCTCTATAGGCCCGTCCTCTCTCTCTCTCTCTCTCTCTCTCTGCAGTATGTCATTTATCACCTCTCTCTATCAGCCTGTCAGTTTTCAGAGGCTGAATGAATCCCTCAGCTGCTGGAGACTGTGTGTGTGTGTGTGTGTGTGTGTGTGTGTGTGTGTGTGTGTGCGCGCGCGTGTGCGTGTGCTGTGCGTCTGTGCTTCATGTCACTCGTCTGGTGTTGAAGTTCGCGTCTGACTGACATCCGTTTGGCGGCGTGCACCTGCGTGTGCGTGTGGTGCGACAGTGCGACCTTGGCGAGCGCTGCGTCCGTCGTGTTTCCTGCAGTCTGCTGCTTTGTCTCCGACAGCAGCGCTGAGCTTTGTTTCACTTTCAGACGCATTTCTAAGTTTACTTCTCCGTCTTTTTGACGTGCGGTGGGTGTTTTTGGACGGAGGGCTGCAGCTCGTCCTTGGCGGCGCCTCCGTTGCCACCTTTAGTCAGCTGGCAGCGTCAGAAGTCACATCACAGCTTCACCGTTGGCTGCTGCCATGCTGGTTAGTCAGAACAACTTCTTGGCAGCAAAACAAGGGATTTTCTCAGCAACTTTCACACATGATGAATCATGTTTCACTTCCTCCAGAGCTTCGTTTTATCTGTCTGTGCTGCACAGTAATCTGTCACGGTTTTCATCCCTGATGTCTTCGTTCCTCTGATTTCTTCTGTTCATGTGACACAGGACAAATGTCAGGTCCATACATCCGTCCATGCTCCTGTTCACATTTGTATTATCAGCTGGATGCTAACCGAAACCTGACATCAGCGAAGTGAAAGGACTTGATGAACTCGTGGCATTTGATTTGGATTACTTGGACAGTTTGGACCCGGTCCTCAGTGGTTCTGGTTCTGGATTCCCAGAGCTGGTGTTTCTTATGTGTTAGCTAGTGGGTTGGTGGGTTGGTTAGCAGTGTTTGCTCATGGGTTTACAGTTCGCTGTAGCTCTCAGGGCTAGCTAACGTTAGCTATGCTGCGTCATCAATGGACAGATCCATGTGATCCCCTTCAGCTCGCTCTCAGGACCGCTGGCCTCGGGGTCACCGACAGGCCTGCGTGACCTCTGACCTTTGAACTGCCTGACATCGACGAACTGACTTTAAACAAACTGCTTAGGATTTAACCCAGAAGATAAACCAACACGGAAACATGAACCAGGTCAGATTTTACTGCTCAGATTCTCATATTTATTGATCACAGCTCCACATCTGATCATGACAGCGACCCGTCAGACAGGTCTGATGAGACACTGCTGATTGGTCCTTTTCCATCGCCTGCGTTTCTTCAGACTCAGTCGGTGTTTTGGAGCAGATAAAAGCCTTCAGACCTCTGAGTGGTGGCGCCTGCTCTGCTCTGTCTTTCTCTGCTTCAGTGCTGGAGTTTACAGACAGTTTGTTTGGTTTCCTCGTGTCAGCTGGCCGAACATGTGAAGTCTGGGACGTTAGATTTAATTAAACAGTTTTAGACTCGACTCTTTGATTCTGATTGGAGTAAAACATTTATTCTCTCCATCATTTCCCTTTCTGTGCGTTTGTTCAGCAGCGTTTCCGACAATGAATTCTTTGTTAAGATTCCTCCAAATTAAACAGCAGCATATGTTGTTTGTCGCCGGCCTCCGGAACAACGCGTGGACCCGTCTTCTGATCTGATCCTGCTGCTTTCTGTCGGCAGGACGGCGTCATTTGTCCCTTTCAGAGCTGATAGAAGTACGTACCCGTCAGCTCCCTGACGTCACGCCGCTCTGGTTTCGGTTCAGTTGGCGCTCCTCTGCTGTGGGTCGCTTTGCTTCACTGCTGCGTTGGCTTGGCTCGAGGTCGGGTCGGGTTTTCACACTCTGCTTTCTCTCGCTGTTAGACTCTGCTGAGCTCCCTGCAGTTCGCTTCATGCGCGGCGTGTGCGTGTTTACTGTACACGTGTGTCCGTGAGCGTGGGCGTCCATATGTGCATGTGTGGCGGTGTTTGGCGCCATGGGAACAGACATATGGCGACGATCACGATTGGAAGGTCAGTCCCAAAGAGATGAAAAGAGGCGAAGCTGAGACGGAGGCGACCAGGAGGAGACGTTTGAGTGACGTGAGAGCAGCAGCGTATTAAAGACGATGCGGGTTTTATTTCCTGTGAAGCCTCTGATTCAGTCTGAAGCTTCGCACGCGGCAGGATCACGTACATCCACCGCAGGTCCAGCTATAGATTTTCTGGAAATGTCACACGACCTTTTGTCGTCACGGAAGATGAAGGGCTTCTTCACCTTTTAGGGGCTTCAGACTCGTCTCGGGTCTGCAGAGAGTCTGTCGCAGTCCAAGTCATAGTCTGAGGTTTAATCGTGATCGTCAGGTTCAACAAGTGTGTTTACATCCTGATAAGAGCTGAACGCTCATCAGATCAACGAACCAAATGACAAAGCTTCACCAGTTCCAGCTTTTCGATGAATGTCTTCGAGCGCTGGACGGTATTCGTCAGATGAAACACACCACTGGGAAGGTGTCGGGCTCTGGGAACATTTTGACATATGAAATACAGTCAGCAAGAAAATACCATGAAATATTTATCCAAAGACCTTTTCCCTCTGTGTGGCAAAGGAAAGATTGTTTGCTGCAGATCTGGAGTCAGTTTAATACATTTCACACTGAAAGTCATTGTTGCTGAAGATCAGTGAGTCTGTGGCACTGAAGGAAGTCATTTACAGTACAGATTATGTTCCATAACGTTTGACACTTTGACCAGTCAAAGACATCTTCACAATGACAGGCTTCCTCTCCATCGAGTCTGCTGTGAAAATTCATGATCCTCCTGGTCATGTGACCAAACGAGGTAGCAGATTATCTTAATTAACGGTTTACGAGGATTGTTTGTCAATCAATCATTTCCAGAAATGTCAGTGATGGTATTGTTTTCACTGATGTAAAGGTCAGCTGACCAGGCGACATCACGAACAAATTCACGCAATAAATACTCAAAACATCGTCAAGTCGAACATGAACGCTGTTTCTCAAACATAAGTGGGCTCGACTCGCTGCCCTGTGGGACTCCACACGTTAGAGGTCGACAAGTGAAACCATGAAGATGAAGAAACAGTGATGGACACAAAGCAGTCGTCACTCTTTGACTTGAGCTGTGAGACGGTGCCTCGTCCTCGTGGTTAATGTCTTTCCTTATGGAAGCGTGTGGGGGGGGGGTCCGCCTGCGGGCGCTCTGCAGAGGACGTCTTTCCTTTTGGTCTTTACGCGACCTTTCCTTTAAGTGAACTTTGTACACAAGACAAATAAATTAATGGCCGAGCTACCGTGACCTTTACTGAACACATTAATGCTTTTCAGAGGATTTCACAGCTTTTTTTCTACAGAAAATCCTCAGAAATGTATTCAGTGCGTCCAGCTGTTTGGTGTGGGGGGTGTGATGGCCACTGTCGCCTGTAGGGGTCACTAAAGGTGCTTTTACTGCTACGTCATCTCAAAATTATGCTACTTCTTTGTTCCTGGCAAAGTCAACATGACCTTCAGATGTCCCTTCACCTAAGAACCAGGTTCATATTGTGTGTGTGTGTGTGTGTGTGTGTGTGTGTGTGTGTGTGTGTGACCTCAGCACTGCCCTGTCCAGTCCAGTATAATATGACACCAGCAGCAGAGCAGAGGTAAAAGCTTCATGGATTTAGGAACAATAACCCATTTTGCTGCAATGCCACTGCAATGCAACACCCTTTGTCTTGTTCGGGGATGCTCCCCGAGTTTGTGTGTGCGTGCGTGCGTGTGTGTGCATGTGTGTGAGTGGACAAATATTTGAGGGGGACAGATGAAAAGGAGATTGTCTCGTCTGCTGTCAGAGGTTTAATAACGGAAAGATGGAACAGAGAAACAGCTGATTCTACTCACTTTGTCTCATTTTAACCTTTGTTGTTGTTGATGTTTGTCTGTTACTGCAATCACAAACTAATTGTCGAAGTGTGTGTGTGTGTGTGTGTGTGTGTGTGTGTGTGTGTGTGTGTGTTAGCAGCTGTAGCTCTCGCCTCATCTGTCCTCCGCTGAGAAGCGGGCATGTTTGGCTGACGATGGGCTCTGAGTCTCATCCTGCTCGTTTGTCTCTCTGAAGCCTCTTTGACACTTAAACAAACGAACAGGTAGAGACGAGCTGTGAGACCGAACCAGAGGACAGCCAATGGTGGACAAACACGACCTCAGTGAGACGTCCGTGTAGTCCTGCTGGATCTGTGAGAGGAACTGTTTAGGAAGTGATGATGAGGAGTTGTGCTTGTGTCTTTCCAGCTCCATGGACCAATCGTCATGAGACTCAGGAACAAGCCCATTTCCTTGCTCCTCCCCCTCCTCCAGCCCCCACCCCTCCCTCTGCGCCATCGGCGCTGCCTGTCATCGCTCTTAGCCAATGGCAGAGCAGCACCATGCAGACGCTTCAGCACAGACGGCCCCGCCCCTCAGCCTGTGATTGGTCAGGACTCGGTGGAGGTGTTGGGACACTCCTACCCGCGCGATGACTTCACCAACGTCACGCCGAAGGTCTTGGCCAAGGTCGGCCGCAATCTCCACAACCAATCCCATCATCCTCTGTGGCTGATCAAGGAGCGAATCAAAGCTCACTTCTACAGGTACGAGTCGCCACGTTCTCTCAGACCGTCACTGAAACTTTGACCACGGAGACTTCAGACCGACCCTGAGCGAGCTGAGACCCGACAAACTTTTGTTCCTTCTGCTACGCCTGCTTTGGTGTCTTCCTACATTTCCCAGGATGCCTTTCAACAACCTGTGCTGTACTTAACTAACTGTGACCTCCTGACTGAACTGATGTGTGCAGAGTGAGAACAGGAGTCATCGTGAGGGGTGAAATTTGTTCTGAAAACTTTATTTGTAAATGTATTTTTAACATTAACAGAAAGGCCTAAAGATGACGCTAAGAATCTTTATCTTCATCCCTCCAACACTTTGGAAAAAAGCCTCAGATATTTATCGTCCCAAGAGGAAGAGACATCGTGCTAATGTTGCTACTGACCCCACGACTCCCAACTAGATGTCGCTAAAGTCACATTTCAAGCAGTCTGCTTCAGTTCAGTCAGTCAGAGGTTCTGGATGTTAGCATGCTAACAGGCTAACTAACATGGTGAACATTATACCTGCTAAAGTTAGCTTGTCATTGTCAGCATGCTAGTGTTAGTGCATAGCTCCCAGCTTGTCATGGCTGCAGACTCTCCGCTGTGTCAGCGCTGCACCAACTACAAATGTTCTTTTGTTGTGAAATTTTAACTTTCTATGTGAACATTCACACCTGAAGTGTGAATGTTCACACGACTCCTCTGTGTGTGTGTGTGTGTGTGTGTGTGTGTGTGTGTCCTATATACTGTCCAACACATCCCAACTTGTTCTCATCTTCCTCATCCAGATAGAAGCGGTCAGTCGTGTACGCGAGCTGCTCTGGTCGTCTCTCTTATGTTCCCACGTGGCGTGAATGTGTTTCTGTTCTTTCTTTATTTTCGGAGCTCAAACTGCTGACTGACTCTCCGCAGGCTCGACGTGTCTTCAGGGACGCTCGAGTAAAAGACGTTGTTCAGCTGCTTCTTGTGTTCCACGCTGGCCGTGAAAAGCCGACACACAGCAGCGAGCGCATTAACTCTGCATTAATAAGTCATTAGGAGTCACTGAGTGTGTGGTCTGACGGTGTTTTATGACTGTGCCATTTCACAGGTCGTGAACTTTACTCTTTAGAAAAGCCTGTATGCTCTGATAGCAGCAGGACAGCAGACTCCGAGGACACCTGAGGGCTGCTGGGTAATTTTCAAACAGGATGAAAGCTTGAGGATCAACAGCTCCTGTTCTTTACTTCTGTGTTTCTTCCCTTTGTCCTCACTCTGCTGAATTTCCTCTGTTTCTTTTGAAGCTGATTTCAGTGAAACTGACAGCATGAATGAATGAATGAATGAATGAATGAATGAATGAATGAATGACGTGACATGAATGTCGGCGTCGCTGCAGCTCTGCTGATTGGTCGTCTCCCTCCGTCCCTCCGCAGTGCCTACATGGGTCGCTGGGGGAACCCTCTGTTCTCCGTCCATGACAACCTGAGCCCCGTGGTGACCGTGGAGCAGAACTTTGACAGGTCAGCAGCCTCGTCGTCCACCGACTGATTGACAGGCACAATAACACCGGCGAGATGAAGTGTCAGCGTCAGTCAAGCTTCATTAAAACAGCTGACTCTGGTCTCTGCTTTGATTGACAGCTTGCTGATCCCGCCTGGCCACCCCAGCAGGAAACGAGGAGACAACTACTACCTGAACAGGTGAGCGCCGCCGCCCGCCACCCACAATGCACCTGGAGGCGATCTGTTAGCGAGGCGCTAGCTGCGGATGAGCAGCTGGTCTTAGCTGGGCTGGAAGAATTGATGACAGAAATGTGATTGGTTCAGTTTACCCATGTGACCCATGAGTGGAGGAAGCTGTCACATCAAAGTACCCAGACTACTGTGGACAAGTACTACCTAACGAGTAAAAGTCCCGCATTCAAAACTGAGTACAAGAGCAAAAGTATTACAGGTAAAATATACTGAAAACATCAGCACTAAAAGTACAGTGGTACAGTCAGCGTCATGCAGTAAAAGTACAGCAGTACTGTCAGCTTCATGCAGTAAAAGTACAGCAGTGCTGTCAGCTTCATGCAGTAAACGTACAGCAGTGCTGTCGGCTCCATGCAGTAACAGTACAGCGGTACAGTCAGCGTCATGCAGTAACAGTACTGTGTGTGCAGTAAAACGTCTCCTGTGTCTGATCTCTGAGTCTGTGGGACTTGATTGGTTTGTTCATGCTGAAGCTTCAGTGTTGGAGCTGCAGCATGTGGAGGTACTTCAAATACTTCATATGCAGTCAGATACTGTAGTTTAGGCCAGTGGGGCCCAACGTAAGGGTCGGGCCCCTCCTCAGGATCAGTCTGACGGTGTCGATGTTTGTGTTGACGAGCAGGACGACGATGCTTCGCGGCCACACCTCCGCCCACCAGATGGAGCTGGTGAGGTCCGGCCTGGACGCCTTCCTATTGGCCGGAGACGTTTACAGGCGGGACGAGATCGACACCAGCCACTACCCCGTCTTCCACCAGATGGAGGGAGTCCGGCTCTTCTCCAATCACGAGGTTTGTGACGTTGAACGCATTCGGTCCTGAGCTGCGTCTCCTCCGAGCTCCTTCATTTTCACCTCCTCCAGGGAGATTCAGACGTCTCGCACATGAAGGACTTTCTTTTGATATTTGATCTGACTCTTTCTGTGCTGGGTTAAACTCTGTCTGAAGAGCTTCTCGTCCTCACGCTCACGTGTTAGACATGTTGAGGTGTGAGGTCGTACCTGGACGTCAGGACGTGTTCCAGATGTTTCCTCTGTCTCCAGCTGTTCTCCGCGGTGCACAACGGCGAGGAGCTGTCCCTGTTCGAGTCCGGGGGTCGGCGGACGCCTCACAAACAGGAGGCGCACAGTCTGGAGGCCGTCAAGCTGCTGGAGTTCGACCTGAAGCGCACTCTGACTCGACTCGTCGCTCACCTGTTCGGACAAGGTGAGACCACCGACTGACAGGAAGTGACATCAGCTATTATTCAGTTCACTGAATTGCACTCCTGTTTCCTCTCCTCCTCATCTTCCTCATTCTCTCCTCCTCCTCTTGTTTCTCCTCCTCTTCCTCTTTTCATTCTTGTTCTTTTTTCTTCCTCCTCCCCTCTCCTCGTCTCCTCTCCTCTTCTCCCCTCCTCTCCTCGTCTCCTCTCTCCTCAGATCTGGAGGTCCGGTGGGTTGACTGTTACTTCCCCTTCACTCATCCCTCCTTTGAGATGGAGGTGCGTTTCCAGGAAGACTGGATGGAGGTGCTGGGCTGTGGAGTGATGGAGCAGGAGATGCTGAACTCTGGTCAGCACACACACACACACACACACACACACACACACACACACACACACACACACACACACACTGACTGTATCTGTGTGTTGTTTTTGC
>NC_135094.1:930000-935000 GCF_051107435.1 Chaetodon auriga | reverse complement strand
GAGAGGGAAGGCGTGAAAGAGGGGTAAAGGAGGGAAAAGGTAATAAGATGAGAGGAGGTGAAGGGGTAAGGATTAGGGGATGACAGGATGGAAACAATAAAGGAGGACAGGAAAGAAATGACTGAGGGAGGAGAAAGGAAAGAGATGGGATGATGAGGGAGGAAGAAGGATGTATGAGCAGAAAGAGGAAAGAGGAGGAATGATGACAAGTGGAGTCAAAGTGATGGGGGAGGAAGGAAGGTATAAGGGAGGATGAAGAGGAAGAAAAGAGGAAAGAAGGAAAGAAAGACAAGAAAAAAACATGGGTGAGGGGGGAGGATGACTGGATGAGGAGGGGCATGAGGAGGTAAAAAAGCAAAGAAAAGATGAGATGCAAAACAAAAGAGAGGAAGAGAGGAGAGGAAGAGAGGAAGGGTGAGGGCAAAGAAGAGAAATTGAGGGAGTGATGGATAGATTGAGATGACAAAATGAGGTTTTAATAGAGATGGAAGGATGAAGGAGGGAGAGAGATAAATGTCTTCATCAATTCATGATGAGGGGGAGGAGGTGAGCGAGAGGGAGGGAGGGAGAGAGGGAAGGAGGGAGACTGGAGAGGGAGGGAGAGAGTAGAGAGAGAGAGAGAGAGAGAGAGAGAGAGAGAGACAGACTGGAGAGAGAGAGAGAGAGAGAGAGAGAGAGAGACAGACTGGAGAGGGGGGGGGGAGGGAGGGAGAGAGTGTCTATGTCTTCTTCTCTTCTTTATTCATCAGGGTCCCCTGTGAACAGTCCCTCCACACACACACACACACACACACACACACACACACACTCGCTGACTCTCTCACACACACACACACACACACACACACACACACACACACACACACCCTCTGTGCTTCTCTTGCGTGTGTGTGTGTGTTTTTAATTGTCACTTTTTATGTGAATGTGTGTATTTCTTTTTGTGTTGTCAGTGTGTGTCTGTGTGTATCTTACAGCATGTGTTTGTTTGTGTGTCTGACCATGTGACTCTTTTTTATATGTTGTCTTTGTGTGTGTATGTTAGTGTTTGTGTGTGTGTGTTTGTGTGTATGTTAATGTTTGTGTGTGTGTGTTTGTGTGTATGTTAGTGTTTGTGTCTGTGTGTTTGTGTGTATGTTAATGTTTGTGTGTTAGTGTTTGTGTGTCTTTGTTTGTTCTTCTGTATTGTTGCATGTTCGTGCTGTGTGTTTTTCGTGTTTTGTACATGTGTGTCTTTTTGTGTGTGCTTTTTTCATTTGTCCGACTGTGTGAGATTTTGTGTAATGTGTGTCTAGAATGTCTGTGTGTGTAACAGTGCGTGTGTGTCTTTCCTCGCAGTGTGTATTTATAAAGTGTGTTTTTGTGTTTGTGTGTCTTTTTGTGTGTTTAAGGTTGTGTGGTTCTGACATGTTTGTTGTGTGTGTGTTTTTACATGAGTTGTGTCATATCCATGTGGTGTGTCTTCCTGTGTGTATTTGTGCATGTGTGTTTGTTAGTGTTACTCTGGATGACTTTTTTTGTCCACTCTGTGTTTGATTTTGTGTGTGTGTGTGTGTGTGTGTGTGTGTGTGTGTGTGTGTGTGTGTGTCCGTCCCAGGGGTTTTCCCTCCAGTGTCGGCGGGCAGCATATGGGACTTGGCGCTAATGACCACACCTCCTTGCCAAAACCTGATTTACACACAAGCACACACTCACACCCCCAATGGGACAGGATGGTGTGTGTGTGTGTGTGTGTGTGTGTGTGTGTGTGTGCGTGTGTGTGTGTGTGTGTGCGTGCGTGTGTGTGTGTGTGTGTGTGTGTGTGTGTGTGTGTGTGTGATGAGGGTGGAGGCTGAAATCTGATTAAAGTCGTGTTGGAGACAATTAACAGCCTTTCAAACCCGCCGCCCCGGGCCCTGTGGGACTGTGTGTGTGTGTGTGTGTGTGTGTGTGTGTGTGTGTGTGTGTGTGCGCACGCGTGTGCTGTGGTTCAGGTGGCAGCTTTCGGGCTTAATCCCCCCCTCTCTTCCACCTCTGAATAAATCATGTGACCCTTCCCCTCCCTCCTTTCATCCCTCCATCCATCCGTCGCTCATTAAAACTCGTCTGTCACCGTCGCAGCGCTTTCATTCCTTTTTTTCCTCCACCTCTTCTTCTGGTGAGGGTGCAGTTTAATCCCCCTCTTCCTCCTCTTCTCTCTCTCTCTTTCTCTCTTTCCCTCCGTCTGTTTGAGGATGGAGGGATGGAGGGATGGAGGGAAGATAAAGAGGAAAGGATAGATAAGGGGAAGTGTGGCGACCCGTCTCTCAGGTTGTGTTTGCAGGCTTGTAACGACCCGCCTCCTCCTCCTGACCTCTGACCTCTCTGTGCTGATTGACAGCTCCTTTCATCCCTCCATCAGTCCACCAGCACCCCTCAGTTTCCTTCTTGTCCTCCTCTGCCATCACTCCATCCTTTCCTCATTTTCTCCTTCTCATTTCCTTCTTCTCTTCCTGTTCCTTTCTTCCATCCGTCTGTCAGCGTTTGCCTTTTGCTCTTTCCTCCAGCCTTGTTTTCTTATCTTCCTCTATCATCCCTTCATCCCACTTTCCTTCTCTCCTCCTTTCATTCCTCTATCCCAGCTTTGTTTCCTTATCTTTGTCTTTCTTCCCTCCATCATTCCAGCTTTTGCATTTTTCTAGTTTCTCCATCCTTTTGTCACTCCATCTTTTCCTTCTCTCCTCTTTCCTTTTTTCCTGTCATCCCTTTCCTCTCCTGCTCTTCTTCTTGTCCCTCTTTCCCTTTTATCACCTTGTCACCTTTTTGTCTTTCTTCCCTTTGTTTTTCCTCCTCCTGTAATGACTCCTTCCACCACTCTTTCCTTTAATCCATCTCTCTCCCTCTTTTCTCTTTCACCCATCTCTCCCAGTACGGACAATAACTGGTGGACAGCTGGTACACACACACACACGCACACACACACGCACACACACACACATGCACACACGCAGAAACCCACCAGAATAATCCAGAACAATAAGAAACTGTGAAAGTAAGAAGAAATAAAACACACAACAGCTCCCTCCTGCATTTCTTCATCTGCACACACACACGCAGGTCAGGACAGACAGCTGTGTGTGTGTGTGTGTGTGTGTGTGTGTGTGTGTGTGTGTGTGTGTGTGTGTGTGCGTGTGTGTCTGGGGTTTGCGAAGGGCAGAACAAACATTTGTTTGTGCAGCGATCCATCTCAGCCCGGCCTGCTTCCTCCATAACAAACAGACCAGAGGGGGGAGGAGGGGGAGGGGAAAGGGGGAGTGAAGGAGAGGCAGACTGTGTGTGTGTGTGTGTGTGTGTGTGTGTGTGTGTGAGAGAGAGAGAGAGATGTAATCCACCTGGCTCAGGTGAAAATGATTGAAACGTACCGTAAACGAGTTAGCTGTCTGACTGAAACTCTGCATTTATTAATGTTGAAATAATGCTACGTTAGCTTTAGCGCTAACTAGCTTCAGGTGTTTCATTGGAATGTTTATGTTAGCATTAACCAAGCATGTGTTAGCAGTTAGCTCTAACAACTTAGCGTATTAATATATTACAGTATTTGAGCTGCCAGGCTGCATTTAAGTGATGATCGCTTTATAGATGTTGGGATTAGCACTAATTGATCAGCTTTGAACTGATCAGTTAACGTTTTCTAGTTAGCTTTAGCTGCTTGGTTTAAGTTGCTTTATTTTAAGGTTAGCTTTAGCGTAAGCTGCCTAGCTTTCATTACTTAGCTTTAGGTGCATTGTCATTTTTGCCTGCTTTGGTTTAATGGATACTGTTAGCATGATCATGTTAGCTTTCAGTGTTTAGCCTCAGCTGGTAACCTTTAGCTTTAGGCTAATAGTTGACTGGTTGGTGGCTCCGCTGAGTTTGTGCTGTTTGGAGAACAGGCAGCAGGTTTGAGGACGACGTAAAATCCAGTTTGGTTCAACAATCTCCAGCCCTGCAGGTCATTGTGTGTCGACCTGATAATTTAACACGTTTGATCTGTTTGTAGACGTGTTTGTTGTGCATTTTCTCTGCTTAACAACAACAACAACAACAGCGACAGTGTTTTTGGCCGAGCAGCCTCCATCCTGACTGTTAAATATTAAAGCAGTGTAAGTGAGCCCTGCGAAGAGGCTGCTGCTGCTGCTGCTGCTGCTGCTGCTAAAAATACTCTCTGCAGATAAGAATAGATCACGTTTCATGTTGAAGGTCTTCATTTCATTGAGAGGGAAACGTGCGCACTGTTGTTTTCTTACATCACGGCTCCGTGTCTGCTGTCCTCTCAGTCAGGTCGGCCTTAATCGGTTCATGGGGAGTCTGCTGGCGGCAAGCGAACCACGACTCCTCTAAATATAGTTCATGTCCACTCAGAGGCCGTTTGTACCACACGTGGTCTGCTGGTGTGTCTGAACGCTCGTCATGAGGTACGGGAGGTGTTCACATACTGCAGTTTTAACCACCAAAACGCAGTATTTAACCTTTCAGTATCATCCTGAACTTTGGCATTTACGTTTACATTTAAGTTTGAGGTATTAGTACTCTACTACAAATCAGAAGCAAATATTCTACAGCTTTGAATAATAATACTACAGAAGACAAGCAAGACTGAATAGTGTGTGTGTGTGTGTGTGTGTGTGTGTGTGTGTGTGTGTGTGTGTGTGTGTATGTTTAATGTGCATCAATAATCATCCAATAATGTCACATGTTGTTCTGAAATGGTTCATTCTGCCTGCAGTAACTCGTATTTTTACTTCTTTTTTTTGGATGTAATACTGAGTCGTACTTTCAAGCAAAGTCTTAATGCTTGACTTGTACTTCTAACAGAGTACTTTTAGTAAAGCAGTAGAAATAAAGATGTGATGTAAAAAGGGAATATTTCCCCTCAGAGTGAGATCATTGATCGATTGATCGGTGCAAACCTTTTAGATTAGACTTTCAGATTTCCCTGCTCTCAGATCAGTTGATGGATTATTGAACGCGCGTCTGCTGGTTAATTCATTAAAACCTTTAAAGGT
>NC_135094.1:905000-925000 GCF_051107435.1 Chaetodon auriga | reverse complement strand
CAGAAGGCCGCGCCGGCTGAAACGCCGCTCTCTGACCTCACATCGCGTGTTTTCAGCGTCGTCCTCGATCAAAGGTGGCAGTTGTGAGAGAAAACGTGGTGAAGTCTTCAGCCGTCGGTCAGAAACGATGATCTTGGATCCAACAGCTGATTTGGAGCTTTGAAGAGCAAACGCAGGCACATCAAAGGACGTTGAGGCCGAAGCGTCTTCACGTGTCGTCTGCTGCCACTTTCATCTACAAGACGATCCGCCGAGAAACGAAGTGACACGAAACAAGCCGGCCAGTTAGCGTCATGAAGTCCTCGACGGCGTGCAGGAAACCCGAAACTTCTGCTCAGCAGGTGCAGCAAACTGCAGGATGCAAAGGAGAATTCTGGGAAATGTAGGAAGAAGTAGAAGGCTGATCTGGGATCAGCGCGTCCAGAGTAAACTGAGATTAGATGTTAGATTCTGTTCACATTAAAGCAGAGTGCGCTTTGAGTCTGAAACCACGTTTGGTTCAGTTACAGCCAGTTGTGATTTGTTCTTTCGAATGTTTCACGTCGGCAGCACAGGACGCCGTCTTCAGACGTCCTGATTGGCTTCCGGACCTTTCAGCGTCTGCAGCTTCACTTTGAATGGCTGCCGTCTTCTCGTCCTCGACTGTCGGCCGTGCGCTGCAGCGGTTGTTAAACTCCTGCTTCGACTGCGGCTCGGCTGTAACGTCGGAGGCGGTCCGCTCCTGCAGCTTCGCAGAACATTAGCGCCGCTCGCCGTCATCGTGCTCGCCGCTGGCTAAAGGTTAATTTGAAGGCCAAGTGACTCGCGGGGCTTTGATGCCAGTGTTTAGTCTGAGAGGAGCTGCCATGTTGTCTCACAGCAGATACACTTCAGTCAGAGGGAAGAGCATAACGAGGCATCCAGACCCGCAGACACCAGAAGACCCACAGTCATTACTGCGTCCGTCGGTTTGTACTGAGCTCAGAATCACTGCGAAGGTTAAACACCGAGAACACAGAGCGCCTGAGAGTCAGTGAACGGGCGCCCTCGCTCTCTCTCAGCTCCGCTTTCAAAGAGAATGAGCGAGTGAACACAGCCGAGCCTGACGAGCTCCGGACGTGGAAACACGGCCCGGAGCAGAGAGGCCCGAACGAAAGACGAGCTGCGCGGCACGAGACGAGGAAGACGCACTAAAACACAGAGAGGACGAGGCACCCTGAGCCTCCCTGCTTGCTGCTCACTGTGACATCATCAGGGTCACTTCCTGAGAAGGCCTCGCTGGAGTCGAGGTTTCTCTCTTTAAACTGTTTACAGCTCCATGGTGGCACATTTGTGAGCGAGCAGGATAACGAGCTCTACCTGTTTGCCTCTCGCTGTGAGGACGGCTGTTAAAACCAGCTGCACCAGTAAAACCATTACCCACCCAGATGGAGTCATTTTTTATGAGCTCAAATCTGTTTTTATGGAAGCTTTTCTGTTTTATTAGATGAAACAAAATGGAGGCCGACGAGGAAACTTTATGTGTCAGATCTGTGAAACTCCTCCTCGTCAACATCTGACCCGTGTGTCTGATGTTCATTGAGCTGAAGGCAGAACAGACGTTTCACACAACAGTTTTCACACTTGTCGCTAGATAATCAATAAATCTGTGTCAGATTTTCCTTTCATCAGCCAATCAGAGCGCAGTTTTCTTCCATAGTGGAGTCTTTTCTCTCTGAAAACTGAAGAAATCCTTCTTCAGAAGTACTAATAAGTGGCAACAACTTTTCATTCAAACCAGCTGGATGAGCCCTGAAAGCAGAATCGAGGAACTCTCACTGAGCCCATCAGCTGCTGATAACTCACCTCTGAACGAGACGCTGAAGTCTTAAATGTCTGAGTCGATCTCCTTCAGGGCTCCGGGAGGTGAATCTGTCTGAGGCTGCCAGTTTCACGGAGGTAAACTGCCGAAAAGGCTGTGGCGGAGCGCTCTTACATCTGTGCGACTCGGGCTGTTGTTTAGGTGAATTTGAACACTGAAGCTTAACAGCTGGAGGAGATTTCCTCAGTGTCAGCAGGAGGTTTGAGGAGCTGCAGCAGGTGAATGTGCGTTAATGAACAAGAACAGCAAATCATCCGCCGGCCGATCACTGGTTCACCTTTCCAGCACATTGTGTTTCTCTTTGTAAAAAGGAGAGAAGAAGAAAAAACTAGTAGAACGTCTTCTTGCAGCTTTCAGGCCTTGAAGGAGGAACATGTTGGCTGTCAGGCTGAGAGGAGGAACAGAAGGTCACGGCTGAACCTCCTCCCCTGTGTGACAGGAAAGGAGAGCTCCACCTACACGACGGACTAACCTGAGAGGAGCTTAATGATTCGCCTGCTCTCGTGTATGACTTCATGTCGCCGCACTGACTCCGTGTCTGTAACCTTTAACACAGCTGTGAGCCTGAAAAGGTCTTTTTCAGAAGAAGATCTCGGCCTCTTTTTCTCATTTAGTGTTTTCCGACCAGTCCAGGTCTGTCACAGGGTGAAGGTGCCATCAGCAGGTGGATTGGTGTGGTGTTAGCAGTAATGTAGGTGTACTGGACTGTTGTGGTGAAGAAGAAGCTGAACCAGAAGGCAAAGCTTTCAGTTTACCAGTCGACCTACGCTCCGACCCTCACCTGCGGCCACGAACCTTTGTTAGCGGCAGAAAGAATAAGATGTGGGATCCAACCAGCGGTTTCTGGACTCAGCTTTAGAGGTAAGGTGAGGAGCTCAGACGTCCAGAGGGAGCTTGGAGTTGAGCTGTTGAGGTGGTTTGGGGATCTGCTCAGACCCCGAGGTCGACCCAGAACACGCTGGAGAGATTCTCTATGTCAAGACTAGCTGGAACCTGTTTGCTCAGCCTGCTGCCACCGCGACCGACCCGAGTGAGTGGTCGAATCTGGATGAATGTTTTGGATGATGGATACAGTTTGAGGTAACCCGATGTAGGTAAGAGTTCGAAAAAAAGTGCAACATGGACGTCTGTCGTTTCAGCATCAGACCTTAGAGCTCAAGTTACAAAGCTTTTGGAAAGATAGAGGTTCCAAAGATCAAGTTTATCAATATGTCAGCATCAAGAGCCAAATCCCCTTTTTCAGCTCCAGTAATTGTGTCCTATAACCTGAGAGGAGATCTGTGACGTCACTCTGTGCCTCATGGCCTCATTCATCGGTCAATAAAACGCTGGTGTCCTCATGTTTGCATCGATCTAGAGATCCGCTGATGGTACTGGCCTGTCAATAAATCTCTAAAAATAATATTTGGAGGATTTCAGAAAACAATGCATCAGTTAAACAAAACAACAAAGTAGCAAACAAGCAAATAACAACAAAGAAAATGAAGAAAACATGAAAAGACAGAAACAAAGAAACCAGAACAGGCGAATCCCTCCAGATATCAGTGCTCTAACGGTTTTTAAGATTCATCTGGTGTTGACAGTGAAATGTGGATCTCCAGACATCACTCTGATAATATTTTCCTCTGAGTTGTGGAGGAGGAGACGACGGACGTTGAAATACTGGAGGAAAGCAGGAGTCGCTCTGAAGTGGAATAGATGGACTCGACCACTTTCCACCTCTTGGAACTGAACCCTTAAGTCTAACAATCCTAATGCCTTTGTAAGCACCTTAAATACAGTGCTAATGAGTGGACCAGAGCTGCATTAAAGTTGTATTAGATGAGAATCACTTGAGAATCTTCCACACATGCTTCACAGTTGGACGTTTTAAGGATCTCACTGCTGGAGGCTCTTTGCGAACGAGCACAACGTTTCCTCACTTTGACACCATGCTCCTCTGAAATTAGACAACAGGACGTTAAGAGCGTCCGCCTGCCTGCAGGCCATGAAACTCAACATTCAGATGAGCGTTAAAACCTCAGATGTGAGACGAAGGCCAGGCCGACAGCAGCGGTGCTTTTCCTGGTCATTTCTCAGCAGCTGCAGCGCCGCGGTAATGATGGCGAAGGAGAAATGAATAAATGATGTGCAGTGAGGATCCGTAATTCTCAAACTCTGGCGGTTTTTTACTTGGTCTTAATTAATGCCTGTTAACAAGCTAAATAACAAGCTTAAGGTAATTAGAGATTGTTAAATGCGCGGCCTGCCTCTGAAGGAGCTCAGGGCAGAAATGAAGTTGGAGAAAGGAGGCGAGAGCGCTTCAGAAAAAAGAGACGCAGCAACCCATCAGGGGTCGGTGGAGGATGATGATGAGGAGGAGCAGCGAGGAAACGTTTGAATCGAGTAAAGCAGAGATGAAAAGAAACGCAGAGAGCAGATAAAGCCACGCAGGACATCGGCACCTTGAATGGGGCTCTGAGCAGCCAGCAGGCGGCTGTAAGCAGCGCAGAGTAAGTCATCATGGTAATTGGACTTGAGGAAGTCTGTGGAGCAGCTGCCTCATCTTCTCGCCGCCATGATTAACTAACGTCTGCTGCAGCTGCTCAGCAGGAGACGCATCAGCAGTCGACATTCCCACTCATTATTTTATTGGTTAGATTCACTATTTTCAGTGTCAACAATAAACTGTTGTGCTCAAATTGGCATGAAGAAGTAAAACCTCGATGGAAATGTGTCTGATTTTATTAAGTCGTTCAACACTTCCTGCGGCTGCTTCACAGTGAACGCAGAAGGAATGATCGTCAGGTGTAGTAAGTGCTCAGACTGGAGGTTAGTCTGCAGCTCTCAGCGTGGCTGCACACCTTTCGTCTTGTTGGTTTTTGAACGCAGACACTCTGCAGAAACAGGCTTTCCTGGCTTTGCTGCTCGCCTGCCTGAGGCCACTCGGTCCTCCAGCGTCAGCGCAGAGCGAGAGCAAAGTGAAACAAAGCGTGGAAGAAGTTCAGCGCTGCAGCGGAGCGTCTGAAGACAGATACGAGTGTTGATTCCAGTGAGACCCCGGGGAAATACCCAAATACAACAGGAGTGCTTTGTTGGAGGCAGCCGGGTGGAGCAGAGGCAGTCAGGGTGGCAGAGATTTATTCCATTCTATAAAACATGTCCTGCTGTGGAGCGAGGGAGCTTTCAAAACAACAAAAACAACTGTTAAAACCTTTCACTGGAAACTTCCCATAGACCCGGTTTCTCTCACAGGTGCAGGGATTTGCTTTGTGCTTTCAGACACAGAAGCGGCGGCGAGGTCCAACGCTGACGTTGATCCAGCCTGGCTCTCGGGCGGTGTCAGCTGGCTCTGTGCACACTGTCGTGTTGAAACAGGGAAGAGACAAACACCAAGTGTTCACACGGTGTTGAAGAACTCTGGGTCCCAGTGTCCCCCTGAAGCCTCAGACCTGAACCCTCGCAGACTTAGCTGACGTCACCTGCCATCCGAAATGGCATGAACAGGATGCAGCGCTTTGTGACACATCACGTTCTCATTATTATCACTCTGTTGACGGTCAAGGCGCTAACGGGACCGGCCGCCTGGTTTGTCTTCCAGAGTGGAGCGGAGGGAACCCTCAAACGATCAGCTTACTGGTTTCTGTCACAGCAGCATCGCACACATATGTTGAAACTTCTTTCCAGGTGTGCTGACCTGAACACCTCCAGGCCTTCTCTGGTGACCCCGTGTTTAAGATCGCAACCCTATGAACTGTGGGTAATTCCCTCAGGCACTTGGACTTGTGGAAAATGTGCCTAAAGGGCTCAAAAAGTCTGCGACAGCCCTGCTGGACTTCACGGTTTGACAGTGGGACAGACTTAAAACCTGGAGGATGTAACGGGGAGTCAGAGTCCTCAGAGTCTCTGCGTGTGGACTCTGCAGCAGTAAGATGTCGCCTCAGTGAAGCAAAACAAAAGCAGAGGGTGATGATGTGAGGACGATGAGGACATCAGTGAAAGGACACTGGACATGAGTGACACACAAACAGCAGACGTGATTAATTATTAATAATGTCCATGTGGGACACAGAAGGCGATTGGTTGGTCATTCCCTGCAGGGAGAACGGTGGAGCACTGACAGCCTGCAGAGATAAATCACTGTGAATAATCTGTGAATCAGACTCCGATGGTGCGTTAATGTGCTGATCGGACATAACGTTTTATTGATGACGCTGTCAGCGCCGAGCAAACGGCACGAAGATGTTTGCCAACGCAGATATTTCATGCCCTCGCTTACATGAATTTGCCTTGTCAGTAGATGTAGATTCTTCAGGAGTTGTCTGAGCGTTGTGTGATGAGACGTCCTGAAGGTCCACCTGTGACGGTCACCTGTTTGGAACATTCCACAGGTGAACAGGCTGATTGGGTGTGAAAGGGGCATCCTGGAAAGACTCAGTGGTTCACAGCGAGGATGGAGTGAGTTCACCACTTTGTGAACACATGACTGGATGAAGGAGATGAACGCATGACCTCAGAGACACTTCAGGAAGCTGCTGTCAGTGAACACCGTTTGGTTATTGATGATTGATTCTGGTTTTAATCACATTTTATACATCGTTTGGACTTTTTTTGGCCTCAGGCTGCAGCGTGGAGCTGACGTCAGCGTCCATGCATCAACTTCACCCCCAGCAGTGTGTGTGCTGTTAAATAATCTGTCTCACGATTGATTTGTAATTTTCCAGGACCGTTCAAAAATATCAAACTTTGCTCTTGTCTCTTTATGAAGCTGCTTTATTCGACCTGAGCAGCAGAAATGTGTGTGTGTGGAAGCAGGTGTAACAGAGCCGCTGTCGAACGAGTCCACGGCGCCTCATTTAGGATCTGACTTCCTGTCCTGCTGATCCTCAGGTGGGACGGCGCCGCTCTCTGCTGCGCTCTGAACTCGTTAGAGACGATGAGCTCCGTTAGCCGACGATCTGCGTCATAAATTATTACTCCGCGCTTCTCCGGCTCTGCAGAGTGTGTGTGAGGAGGGAAAGTCAGAAGTCTGCCGTCTCTTTTTCCTCCACCATCAGCAGCGGCGAGTCCTCGGAGACGCACACACCTCGCACTCAGGCGTGTCAGTCTAATTAACATGTAGACGTCTTTATTAAGGTAATAGGCAGCCAGGCTCTTTTCTCATTACGGAGCGCTCAGGCTGAATCACTGTTTGGAATCACTTCACCTCTCTGCCAGCGATTAATCACGTCTGACGCCATTAAAGATCTCGTCTCGCTTCTTTTTTCTGACCTGTCATTGTGCGCGGAGGAAATGAGGAAAGGTCAGCGAGGTGTCAGTGTAGCGCGGAGGCTAAACAAGGAGGGTTCAAGGAGTTTGATGGTAATGGGAGCAGATGACAAGGAGAGGTGGAACAGTGTCAGAATAATTAAACAAATAGGGAGCAGGAGACAGGTAACAGCAGGTAAAACAAGGAGAGGTCAACGGGGTCCGAGTGAGAGGACGCAGAACACGAGGAGGGGTCAGACAGGACGCTGTTACTCCTCACGTGCGTGTTCACCTGTCAGCGTGATGTGTGAGCAGTTAACGTCACATGACTGGCAGTCTGAACGTGGACCTGAAGCTGTTTGAGTCGTCAGTACGGGAGATGAAGTTGGGAAATATCTGCTTCTTTCTTCAAGTCAAAGCGTTGGTGCATCTTTTTAAGGTGGCATCCAATCACAGGGTTACGCTAACGCTAACGGTGGGCGGGAGCTAACGTGACGGTCTGGAAACTGATTTCACCGTCGGCAGCTTCAGCCGCTTTGATTTGATTCTGCAATCAAACGTGATATAAATATATCAGCAAACTTTTGTTTCACATCCAGCAGCTTCAGAAAAAGTCGGGTTTTCGTCGGCTGACGACTGCCGGTTCAGTGTTCTCTCTCTTTTAGCTCTGGTTTTGGTCTCCTCCAGCTCCTGAAAATCTGCTTTTCAGCTGCTAAACGCTCCACCATGTCCACCAGCTCAGGCTTCATCAGAGCTGCTGCAAACAGAACCAGACAGGAAATGTGCCGTAAAACCAAAACTGGGAGCTGAAAGAAGCTAAAAGCTCTGCAGACCGTGAGTTTGTCTTTCTCAAACAGTGCGTGGAGTCACTTGATCCATTGTTAATATAAAAATATGGATTAGAGCAGCTCTAAATCCCCTAGAAAACTCCCAGTTCAACCAACAGATGGTCCCCAGTCCTTGGGGGAACGCTGCATTTCAGTCTGAAATTAAATTACAACCTACCAAAGGTGCAAACAAAGGGAAGAATGAGCTGGTAAAGATACAAATATGCTTGAAAATGCTCAAAAGCCGACTGTGTTCATTTGAAGAGCAGAGGGGAGGATCACCGCCGAGTGTTTGTCTGCAGTTTGACGAGGAAAAATGGTTTCACCCCAACATTTCCCAACTGTGATGGAGGTAGACAGATGGAGAGGCAGACACACACACACACACTGACATGCAGCAAATGTAGACAAACACACACACACACACACACACACACACACACAAACACACACACACACACGCTGGCAGTTGAGGGGATTTCCCTCCTTCTGCTGCTGATGTTGTCACGTCTCATTACCCGGTTTGTAGTCCAGAGAGGACACAGTTTATCCCCCCGTATGGAGCAGCGTCTTAATGAAAAACACTCAACAGGAAGGGCGCCGCAAAGGGTTAACACGGCCCCGCTAATTAAAACACGAGGAGGAAAGAGCCGGCGAGGAGTTTTTGTACTTAGAGCAGGAGGGCGAGCTACAAGAGGAGCTGTGATGAAGGAGGTGATGGGAGGAGCTCAGTCACGACGGGAGCAGAAAACAAGTCGCAGGTTACAGGAAACCAGGAGTCTTCTGGTAACGTCAGCCGTGCACAACGAGCAGTCAAAGAAGTTAAACATGAAAAAACCAAAGAGCTGCAGAAGAAGGAGAAGAAGAAGAAGAAGAAGAAGCTGTTTGGGGGTTTGCAAATCAGATGACCTCATAAGAAGATAGCGAGCCGTCGAGCTGCACAGCACATCAACTTTCAGCTTCCCTGTCGCTCTTTATTCTGAGTTTCTTTGTCTATTAGTTGGATTTTATGGACTAAAACTGTTCAGTAAAACACAACAAACAAACAGTAAACACACAGCTGAAGAAACCCTTGAACTGCGAAGCCTTCGGGGGGCAAAAGTGTGAAGTTTGTCCTGAAGGTGGCGCGAGAAGAAAGGTTGTGTTCTCACTTAAATCAGCTGTGTGGTGGCCATTTTAGGACATCTCAAGCTCAGCACTACACTGTCAGACAAGGTGTATATGCTAAAGCTAACATTAGCATATGTAGATGTTAGCATTGCAGTGTCGCCTCCACGATTGAAGGAGGCCGTTGCCGACCGTTGGAGGTGAAAGTGGAAGTGAAGCCCCGGCTCCGGTTTGTACTTCAGCACTGAGCACGATGCATGCTGGGAAGGATTTCAGATTTCAGGAGAGCACAGTCTCTAAAACGTCTCTGATGTTGTTGCTAGTTGTTCTTGTTGGTTCAACCGACGTCTTGGTTGCAAGCTGCCATCTGAGATGAGATAACCGTCAGTAATGGATAAAGTGAGGCAGACGCAGACGCCTCCTTGTGGTCAGTCGGCTGGTACGAGCCCAGTTTTGGACACATATGTACCTCTGCGTCATGCTAATGCTGCCTGCTAATAGCTGCTTTTGCTAGCGTACCAGCCCAGCATCCCTAGATAACATAACGAGGTGCAGAGTGCAGTGTTTTTGGTAGCGTACCTTCACCGTAGATCAACCGCTGTTAACACGGTCGTCCTGGTATGAGTCAGAACTTGACAAATGTTGGCATTGGAGGAGGGAAAAAGTTGTCCTTGAACTGTGTCGTGTGTGTCTCAGAGACAAACGAGACACTCGAGCAATCAGAGATTAAATGATGAGTTTCTGGTTCAGAACGTGTCGGCGTCACTAGAACGTCCTTCAGTCATCTTCCACCACATAAATCCATGTAAGTCCTCTGTCTTCACTCCCTCGTCCTTTGTCTAACCCTCCCTGCCTCTCTCATTAGTCTTTTATAATCTCAGCTGGTGTACAGGGACTGTTGATTATCACTGTGTGGATGACAAAGTGTCTTAACCTCCACTAAACACAGGATCAGGCCGCTAAGCTGTGTGAACAGCTCCACCACCTAACCTCGCCAAAGCCCAGCCATTTCCCGGTAATCCGTCCATAATTACAGCCTGATCTCTGCGGCATAGCTGATTGGTGTGTGGACAGACGCTCACACACCTGTGAGTGTGTGTGTGTGTGTGTGTGTGTGTGTGTGCGCGTGTGTGTGTGCGTGTGTGTGTACGCACATTCGCATGAGCAGAAAAACAAACGGGCGTAGGAGGTGTTTTTTTGGAGAGGAGCGGGAAGCTACGTCATGTACCTGAGTATTTGTGTGTGTGTTTAGAGTGGGATTTATGTACCAAAACACAAAGAACTACAGTATTCGTGGAGTCGTGAGTCATGTGTGTGTGTGTGTGTGTGTGTGCGTGCCCACTCAGGCAGGACGAACATGATTTCAGTGAAATCACAGCGAGTGTAATTTCAGAATAAAAGGCCGTGACGACAGCTGAGCCGGCGTTTTGATCTATTTCTGCTTTCCCTCTCAGAGCCGATGATCTGCTCTAAAACCGGAGACGAGCTGTAGCTGCTGACTCAACCCAGCCGTCTTCACGTTAGTCGACGTCAACGCCCGCCGGCGTCGACCTCGGTGATGTCACTGTGTTAAAGATGGCTGCAGGGTTACTTGGTCAATATTTGGACATGCGGGTGGTCGACGTGTTCGTGCACGTGTTAAAGCTCAGCTGACTGTATTCTTAGAGGTGTAAACAAAGATCTGAGCTCAAGCTTCAAACTAAGAATACCAGAAAAGTTTTTCTCTTGTGCAACAAGGAGAGCAAAGTTTTCACTCATTCACTCAAATATCTCCACGTCTTCATGATGATTTGGCACCATTTGGTTGATGTTTGCACGAGGTGAGCATTTTTTGTCATTATCTCATGGTCTTCATGGTCCTCAGAGGATGACCTGTGACAGCTCTCTCTGGTCTTTGCTCCAGCATCATTCTGACCAAATGACCAAATGATACCTGAAAGCTCACGGCTCCAATCAGCCTCTACTCTGCTTCCTGTTTAGTTATGAATAGCAACGGTTAGCATGCTAACACTCTAAACTGAGCTGGTGAACATGGTGAACTTTAAATTGCTAACACGTTCACGCATGTTAGCGTGCGTGTGCGCCCGTTTGCTCCCAGCATGATTGGTTTCAGGCTCCAAACATTAACACAGAGAGTTCAAGTCATCCACATCATGTGGAAGTTTTTGATTGATTGATTGATTGATTGTTTCCCTTCACCGGGCCATCGCTGTTTGCACTGAAGCGTCGTTGAGGTTAGCAGAAGCAGACGATGAAACGCGCCGACGACGCCTCGTCCAACATCGTCAAACACTCAGAAACCCGAAACGAATGGAGCAAAAGCTGAAACAGGAAGCACACTGAAGTCCTTTTAACACAACCTGATTCTTGAAGTCTGTTGTAATTGAAGGCAGTTTTCCCTCTCGTGGCGCTCTGACCCCCTCCCACTGCACGGATCTATAAACGGCGAGGTAAACCAGTGTGTTGCCTGGTTACTAATCACTCTGCATAATTTATGTCGTCCTCATTACTAATTCAGGAGCGAGGCTCAATAACAGGCGCCTGCCGCAGACTGTTTCAGCTCATATTGTTTTTATAATCTATATTCATTGCTGGAGGCCAATTCAGAGCGGCGCCCGCACCGCGGGGAGGGTTCGTGTTTTAAGATTTTAGACATGAAGTGTGCGCTTGTACTCAGAGTGACAACGAAGCAAACAGACAGACAGAATTCAATTTCTCATCGTCGTCGGCGTAATCAGCACTTTGTGACTGAGAAAAGTTCTTGGCAGAAACAGTGAAGACGGGAGGAGCTTCAAACGTCGTCCCGTCCTCCGTCCACACGGTGACGCGTCTTTGATGGAGCCCAGATGTTTCTGTCCCGAAAAAGAGCTTTCAGTAATACAAGATTAAGAGCAGGATGAAACCGAAGAGGCTGGCTGGAAGTCAAGAACAGGAAGTGTGTAAGAGTGAGCAGGAAACTGGAAGTCAAGAACAGGAAGTGTGTAAGAGTGAGCAGGAAGCTGGAAGTCAAGAACAGGAAGTGTGTAAGAGTGAGCCGGAAACTGGAATTCAAGAACAGGAAGTGTGTAAGAGTGAGCAGGAAACTGGAAGTCAAGAACAGGAAGTGTGTAAGAGTGAGCAGGAAGCTGGAAGTCAAGAACAGGAAGTGTGTAAGAGTGAGCAGGAAACTGGAAGTCAAGAACAGGAAGTGTGTAAGAGTGAGCAGGAAACTGGAAGTCAAGAACAGGAAGTGTGTAAGAGTGAGCAGGAAGCTGGAAGTCAAGAACAGGAAGTGTGTAAGAGTGAGCAGGAAACTGGAAGTCAAGAACAGGAAGTGTGTAAGAGTGAGCAGGAAACTGGAAGTCAAGAACAGGAAGTGTGTAAGAGTGAGCAGGAAAGTGGAAGTTTTTCAGCTTCTTCACGGTTCGATTCAAAGCCCCTTCGGATGATCTGAAACATGCATCGTCACAGCTGAGAACAGGTCCGTGTTTCTTAGCTCGTAAAAGTGGATGTTTGGAGATTTGTGAGTTCCTGCAGTGTATTTGCGTTTTTCGAAACGCTCCAGATGTGCGTTAACAGCAAACCTCCTTTGTTCGATCTTTCTGTGGGTGTAACTCTTCTTGTTTCTGACCTCGTCTTCCTGACTTCATCTCCAGCTACAGATTCTCACTCTGTGTTGAGATGCTGAACAAGCTCAGGTCCATTTCCCCTCTTTTTCTGCCTGTTTGACTCCCATGTTGCACTGCAGTCATATTTCCCTCCTTGAGAGCTGCCAGCGAGCGTTTCCATCTATAAATCATGGTGTTGGGAGACTGGTGGAGGCTGCCAATAGTGCTTTTAGGACTGCTAATGGTGACAGATGAGTGTGTGGCTGCGTGAGGTGAAGAGATGAGCCTCCGAGGGCTTCGTATTAACTTGTTCCTCTAACTGGTCCAATACAGCAGCTGTCTGAAACTGGGACTGACGGAGGAAGCAGCTCTCCCTTCAGGCACGACACCAGTTCTTCAGCACAGGCCGCATGGAAACATCTGGAATTATTGATTATCGAACATGACAAAATCTGATCAGAATGCTTTTAGATTGCTCAGTTTGCAGTTCCAGACTTTAAAATCCCAACAGATGAAACTTTAAAATCCAGTGTTTTCTAACGTTTCTGTCCAGTTGGAAGTTAAACACAGACATGCTGTCAGATGCCTGCACGCTGCCGTGAACCTGTGATGCTAACCCTAACCCTCATTGAGGGAGGAGAGAGCTAACTGCTTCAGTCCTTGCACAAACATTTCATAAGGTGTCATTTCAAAGTAGGAGTCTTAGGGTTTGGGTGCTGGTGGGTTTGGTGCTGTGGTTTGATTCCAGCTCTGGGAGCAGTTAGTTTGTTAGAAATGTAAGAGAAGAGCAGCTGCTGTGTGTTCACAGTGCAGCCAAACAAACTCAAGCTGTTTAATAAAGAAGTCGGTGATGATTGCAGCCTTCGTTTGGAGTTTGGAGTTGGAGGTGCGCAGCCGGCTGCTCCGTCCTGTTTCATTACCTCCTTAAAAACACTTAAACCGACCTGCTGACCAGAAGAACCACCTGCAAGTCACTGAGCACTGAGCACGCTGTTTTCTGCGATTCACAGTAAAATCTCTTTCCAGGAGCTTTAAGCATGTAGCATTAGCGTTAGCGTTAGCACTAGCTTAATCTAGCTATGACACAAGCAAAGAGTGAGGCTGAAACCAGTCGGATCAGATTAGAGGCAGTAACTCTGGATCAGCTGCTGCATCATTTCCTGTGAATTCATCGAGCATTAAAAGACGATCTGACGCCAGCCGCTGACAGGAAACGCTAACAGTGACGTGATTACAGAACGGAGACGCTTTGAACCACAAAGAGCATCTGAACAGGAAGCCGTTTGATTAAAAAAACAACACAAGTGGAGACAGGCCAGAGCGATGTGTTAGCGGGCGGAGAGGATGAGTGGATGGAGGGATGAAGGAGGAAGTACGAGAGGAGTGATGGACTGCAGCGTGAGGCACAGAGGCAGAGTGAACGAGTGCAGGTGGAATTAAAAGAGACAAAAGGAGTGATGGTGGAAATGTGCAGGAGCTGTGGATTAGGTGATGAAACAGGACCGAGCAGAGGTGAGGAAGAACGAGTGGGAGGAGGAAAGAGTGATGGAGAGAGCAGGAGGAGGAGGAGGAGAGATCGAAAGTGAAGGGATTAGAGAGAGCCGAGGAATGAGGGATGGGAGGAGGAGAAAGGAGATGAATGGGAGGTGTTGGAGAAAAGAAAAAGTGGAGGAGGGAGGAAATTATCCAGAATCCAGTGTTCTCTGGTGTTTCAGCACTGGTTTGGTTCCAGTGTTCTCTGGTGTTTCAGCACTGGTTTGGTTCCAGTGTTCTCTGGTGTTTCAGCACTGGTTTGGTTCCAGTGTTCTCTGGTGTTTTAATGTCCATCTATTTGTTCTGTACGGTTCTGCAGACAGGTGCCACATGTCACGTGATCGTTAAGGAATGACATCATCAGGATAGGGCAATATGGCTACACACACACACACACACACACACACACACACACACACACACATACATACACACAATCACCACTACAACCACCTTTTTGAGAAAGCTCCCCTGATTGGCTGAAGGAGGAGGCCTGGCATTGCAGAGCTGTGTGTGAGTAAAGAGAGGGAGGGCAGGGGGTTGTCTCATCACACACACCCACACACACACACACACGCACGCCCACACACACACACACACACACACACACACACACACACACACAGAGCAGTGTTTTCTCTCAGGCCATCTATCCTCGCTGTGTGTCATACAATCTGTTTTGGCTGACGTCTGTGCCACACTGCAGCTCGGTTCAATGATATTCTGCCCACACAGACACACACACACATGCACACACACACACACACACACTCAGACTGGCTCTTGAGCATCAGTCTTTCCCGCCTTTCTTCTCGGCTGCCTGTACGTCAGCGTCTCATGCGTCAGATGTGTGATTTTTCTTGCGTTGAAAGCTCTTCATTAGCCTCGATGTCAGTTAATCTGCCGGCAGCTCTGGATGATGTTCAGCAGCTCGCTCGCTCTCACTCTTCATCCCTGTGGTTGACGTGATCCAGATGGGCTGACAGACTCAAGATCTTCAGATCTGATGCAGCAAAGGGCGAAGACTCCCTGCTCTGATGCTCAGCCTGAAGAGTACACGCTCGCAGAGAGTTCAGAACAGACAGGTCCTACAGCCCAAAGTCTCCAGTTTCTAGACCAGTCCCACTCCTCAAACGTCAGTTAATAGACCAGTTCTATACCCCCAAATGCCTCCAAACACCTTCAAAGCACCAGTTAGTAGACCAGTCCTACACTCATACATCTTACAGCCCAAAGTTTCTAGAGGCAGTGTGCACCTGAAAGTTATACACCTATAACCCTAAACCACAAGTGGAGCAGATGGGTTGTAACTTCATTGACTGGTCCTCAAACCTCCAGTTTATAGACCAGTCCAGGTTTTAGAGCTCTCAGATGATAAGTTGTGTAAACGTGTCCTGCAACCTCTAACCCCCCGTAACACACTTAAAAACGTAAACCACCAGTTTATAAACCCGACCAAACTGTTCTAACCTTCAGAATATAAACATGTCCTGCAAACCCGAATTCCAGTAGTGGTGTTGAGGTTTACGCCCTCAGACCTCCACACCTGTTCTGCAAGCCAACTCGCTTATGAGCTGCTCCCACAACCCCCAGTTTATAGACCAGTCCTAAGCCCTCAAAGCCTAGGTGTAGAGACCAGTTGCACCCCCCAAACCTCCAGGATATAGACCTGTCCTGCGCCTCACCTCCAGTTGACAGACAAGTTCAAAAGCACATTTCGTTGCGTTGTGGTGGAAACGTAACGTTCCAGAGTGTGAGTGAGTATGTGTGCAGACGACGGCCCGCCATCAGGTGAGGAGGCGCTGAGCCAATCAATGCGCAGCATGCAGCTCTCCCAGCAAGTCCAGTTTCACACATTTTGAATAGTATTAAACCAGAATCAATATGTGTCAGCGCTGCTCTTAATGACTTGATTTCTCACGGAAAGGAAGGAAAAGTTTTCTTTCCTTTCACATTTCTAACACCAACATTTAGCCAGTAATGAGCTTTTCCACTGTTTCAATGCTTGAGCGACTGGAGCGAGTCGCATGCTGACGTTTGACGGGTCAGAGCTGCAGACTCTCGGCTGCCCATCGGTCTCTCTGTTTGTTCCTTATGCTCAGTTTCTGTGACAGAAGATGCAGTTCAGGAGTGTGTAAGTGTACACGGGGATGATTGCTTTAAACGTGGCACTAGATCAACAAACTGTCACGTCTTCACCGTCTGCTCTGACACTTTTCTATATGTTTTGTTTGCATTGGTTTTACTGGCCGGCAGTGGTTTTAAATCGTGTTGAACTAGAAATAAAAAGTCTCAGATTCCACTTGCACAAACCTGCAGTGGCCCTTTCTAATTATCACTGGTGTTTTCTGTCACGGCTGTCGATGTAATCATTACACTTAATCACGATCCTGCAGCTTAAAACCACAACCAGCGCCCTGCACGCTCTCTAATAATGCAGTCATAAATATATTCATGGCAAATATAATTAGAGCGAATGGAGAGACGAGAGGAGAGGAAGAGAAACAAGACAAAATGAAGTCTTATCAGGGCTGAACTCAAACCAAGGGGAGAAAAAAGAGAGGGCTGATGGAGAGGGAGGAGGTGAGGAGGTGAATGAGGGAGAGATGCTAATTTTAGTACATGAAGATGATTAGCTGGAGTTACATTCAGAGACAGGAGGAAAAGAAAAGATGGAGGAGCACGTGGAGGCAGAGGGGAACACCCTGAGCGCCTCCTTGGCTTCACACTTTACACTGTGGAGGATACGAGAGAGGAGAGGAGCCGGGAGGTGAAGGAGGAGCAGAGAGCGGGAGAATGGGTGGAGAAGAGGAGGCGAGGGGGCGCAGATCTGATTGATTGTTCGTTATCATGAAGTGGAGATTTATTCCAGCGTGTTCCCTCGTCTCCTGCCACCCCTCGACCCCACGCTCATTAGCATAGAAACCACATTCCCTGGCTGCTGATTGGGCCGGGGACGACAAGACCAGGAAGTAAAGGAGGAAGTGTGTGTGTGTGTGTGTGCGTGCGTGCGTGCGTGCGTGCGTGCGTGCGTGTGTGTGTGCGCGTGCGTGCGTGCGTGCGTGCGTGCGTGCGTGTGTGTGTGTGTGTGGGGCCTCACCTATGAGGGGAGCAGGCAGGTTACACATCATCATGATAAGCAGAAGCATTTCCAATCAAAGCAGGTAATTCTTCCTCCCGTTAGCTCGCCTGCCGTCTGCCGTGTGTGTGTGTGTGTGTGTGTGTGTGTGTGTGTGTGTGTGTGTGTGTGTGTGTGTGTGTGTGTGTGTGTCTCCATTAGCGGAGAGCCATTTGAATGCCCCCACGCACAAATATTTTGAAAAATGTCCAGATTACTTCCCGAGCCTCTGCGCCCACCGCTCACCTCGCCGCTGACCTCAGAATATGAGTCTGAAAGCCAAACAGCCTGCAGCTTCGCCACCGCCGCCGCCACCGCCGCCACGCACAGAAATGATTATTTCTGCACGTTTGTCTAAAAGTGATGATGTCTGAATGTAATCAGTGTCTTTTCTGCTCTGTCTCATCAGACTCGTCACAAAACTACAGAAATGATTGATTGTCATGATGTCGCTGCAGAATCTGACCAGAATCCAAACGACAAATTTAGTTTTATGCAAATTTTGGGATTTTGATGCATCGCTCTTTTTTTCACTTGAAGATGTGAACTGTTGAATTCTGATTGGCTATCTGCTGACGCCACTAAATGCTGTGATTCTGTATTGATTTCACCTGTTAGTCATGAGGAGGAGGAGGAGGAGGAGGAGGAGGCTTAGAGGGATTTGAAGCCTTCACATGTGAGACATGGAATGTAAAACTGGGATTTAAGTCAGTGTTTGTGTCCCTGAAGGGCCTGAGCGCCACACGTGTCCACCAGAAGGAGGACTCTGGTGTTATTTGAGCGGTGAAGTCGATGGCGTGCCATATTCAGCCCTTCAGTCTGTCCTTCTGTCCGTCTGTCCGTCTCTGTGGTCCAGACGTTCATGCTCCTCTCAGGATGTTAGCTAACATGCTAACATGCTGGACTGGACTGGGTAAACATACATGGAAACATCAGCGTGTTAGCGTAGTCATTGTTAGCATGTTAGCGTGGCCGTGGACGCTGTGACGCAGCAGGACGTCCCCGTGGAGCTGAACTGCAGCTGTCTGTGTTTGAAGCAGCTGTTGGACCTCTGGACGCTCCACTTCCTGATGGACTGAACGCCGTTTGAGCTCTGTGACGCAGAAACGCTTCAGCTGCTCGTGAGAATGCGGGACCACACTGAGCACTCGAGGACTTTCATTTTGAAGAATATCCACTTCCTGAACTGATGAAGTTAAACTCAGAATTAAGTCCCAGATGTTTCGCCCTCTGGCTGAGCGTTTCCCGCTCTGTGTTTCTTGAAGTGCGGATCACGACCCAGACAGAGGTCAGGGACTCGGTTTCTGGAGGGTCGACGCGTCAGGAGGGAAGCGGGTTTGTCTCAATTAGTCTTCATCCCAGAGAGAGAAGCCGCTTCCTTCTCATCTGGGTCCCAGCCCGAGACCGTCTGAAATCCTCAGAATTACCCATAATCCCTTATTCCGCCGAGCGTTTGCCCTCTGCTTTGACCTGCCTCAGAGCAGCTGAGGAGTTTTGTTCTGAAATGAGATGTCTGCTGTTTGAAAAACTTTCTCCAGCAGGATGATTGATGGCTCAAAGTGAAGACGGAGCCTCTGAAGCATCGTGACGGCTGCAGCCTGCCGCTCTTAAATCTGACAGAATGTCTATGGAGTTTGGTTTGTTTCACCTGACTGTGACTGTCTGCATGTTCTCTGTGTGCCGCATTTAAACTGCACACGCCGTCAGTCTGTGTGTGTGTGTGTGTGTGTGTGTGTGTGTGTGTGTGTGTGTTGCAGCCTCTGAGGGCGTTTTATAGATTTATTGACAGCATTAAGTTGAAGTGTTGAATAATATAAAGAAGTCCACTGAAGTAACAGCAGCACACACACACACACACACACACACACACACACAGACACTGAACCAAACAGGAAATGTGCTGACATGACATGTTAGCATGTATGCTAATGCTTCCCTGTGTCTTTGTTGTGTTTGGTGCAGCGGGGGCAGGAAACAAGGCGGGCTGGGCGTTCGGTCTGGGCCTGGAGAGACTGGCCATGGTCCTGTACAGCATCCCCGACATCCGGCTGTTCTGGAGCGAGGACGAACGCTTCCTCAAGCAATTCAGAGTTCAGGACGTCCAGCAGCCCGTCTGCTTCCAGGTACGAACAACAGAGACACTGAGGCTGATATTCAGACCTCCACTGATTTCTGTAGTTTGTTTAACAGCCGGCGTTCAGAGAGGAGAGGGATCAGTGCTCTTTGTTTGGGTGACGCCAGCTTACGGACAAACAGGACGTTTCTGATCGCGACCACCACGTGGACTTTGGCTTGAAGTCTGTATCAGTGTTTCGCCTGCATTAGCATTAATAATCTTTTGGTGGTGAAGAGCTGCGATCTCTCCTCTCCCCTCGTCCTCTTCCTCTTTATTATTCCGTGTGTCCACTCATCCATTTGTCTCCCTGCTTGACTGAGTGTTCAGCCGATCATTTACACTCACTGACCTCTGCCTTCAAACACGTCCGTCTCCCTCCATCAGCCTCCCACACACTGGCTCTGTGTGTGTGTGTGTGTGTGCGTGTGTGCGTGTGTGTGTGTGTGTGTGTGTGTGTGTGCGTGTGTGTGCGTGCGTGCGTGCGCGTGCGTGCGTGCGTGCGTGCGTGCGTGTGTGTGCAGGTCACATGTCAACACCAGGTAGAAGTGAGGTCAGCTCGTAAACATGAACTGAGCTAATTCAGCAGACTTTCAGTGTACAAACAAATCAACAGAGCTAAATGTGGAGCCACAGCTAACTGACTGAA
>NC_135094.1:880000-897500 GCF_051107435.1 Chaetodon auriga | reverse complement strand
ATTCTGGTGGAATCGCACGAGCTGTCCAGAAGTGCGGCGATCAGCTCGAACGCCAGGTCGTCAGCCGGACGCTCGGTTCTGAACCAGAACCGAACCCTGACCCCTGACCCCTGACCCCTGAACCCGCCCTCGCCTCCTGAACGAGCGGCTGAGCTCCGCCCTCCTGATTGAGCCGAGGACAGCGTGAAAGTCTGTGATCCAGGACAGGAGTCCAGCAGGAGGTCACTGAACTGAGTGTAAACAGGAAGAGGAGGCAGAGGAGGCTTCCAGTCTGACTGGGAGCTTCATCTCCAAACAAACCATAATGTGCATTATGGCTGTAAATTGATCTAAAACCCACTAAAGCTGCCGGAAATCGCAGCCTCTCAAATATATTTTCTCCTCCAAAGTACTTCTAAAGTTAATCGAATGAGGGAGGGAGGAAACAAAGTGCTCCTCTCTCTCTCCCCCCCTCCACTCTGCTGATAGTCTCTCGCCCGCTCTGCTGCTCCATAAACATCTCATGTAGCAGCAAATCAAAGCTGATGGCTCGCTATGATTCCCCACAAATCTGCATTTACTGGTCAGCAACGCTGTCAGCCGCGATGAGGCCGGGACTAATTCGATAAGCCGACAGAGCTGTCAATCAAGGTGACAGCTCCTCTCAAGACTCCCCGGAGAGAGAGAGAGAGAGAGAGGGGAGATAGAGGGAGAGGGTGAGAGAGGATGGGTGAGGTAGAGACCGACAGAGAGGTGTGTTTCCTGCTTTATTTGTAACTCCAGGTGCCGTACAGGGGCGGGGTCAGGGATGACGGCCGTCCGACCCTCGTTGAACGGTCCTCCTCCGTCAGCGCGGGTGGAGTCGACGGTGTGGAAGGCAGATCATCACAGACTGGACGTTTTCACTGAATCTTTGGCTTTAGATGAGAGTTGATCTGCTGGTCGACGACTGAAACAAAGCTTGACTTGGAGCGCTGGACGGCCTTCGCTCCTCTCCCTCTCTTCCTCCTCCCTTCATCCTCCTCACCCCCCCGCAGCCTCAGCAGGAGACAGAGAGGCAGCCGCCCACCACAACTCAATGAATGATTTAACAGAGAGAGAGACCAACCTGACTCCAAAAGATGGAGGAGGAGAGAGAGTGACGACTGGGAGGGAGGGAGGGAAGGAAGGAGGGAAGGAGGGAGCAGATGACAAAAGCGCAGAGGGGGAATTGGTAGAGCGAGTATTATTAGCAGTGAGAGAGAGAGAGCTGTCATCCTCCGTGTGCAGGCTGCGGCGTGTTATTCAGCTGAATAATGGATGATTGTTTTCTGCTCCCACAACCAATCAGCCTGACAGAAAGAGACAGAGACCAGCCGCTCCTCCAATCCCTTCGCTGGGTTCCACCTGAGCAGGATGCATTAAGTGGTCAGTCAGGGCGCTCCCAGGTGCATTCGGCTGTTCTCGCCATAACTTCCTGTGGCGTACAAGTGCTGGAACAGCTGAATGTTTCTAACCTGTTTGCAGATGTCCTCGTCTTACCCCGTTTATTGATTCAAACGGGTGAAAACTCCCGAGCTTCGCTGGAAAGAATGAGGCAGACGATAAGTCACCTGCTCCCAAACAGGAAACGGCGAGCATGAGCTCAACGAGCGAAGCCAAAGTGAAACGCCAATCCAGTCTGCGGTCAGGCTGAGTTTGCCTGTGACAGAAGGCGTTCAGGTGTGTGTGCTGCAGAAATGAAGCTCAACCGATTGGTTGTTTAATTGAATATTTTGTCAAAGCTCAGATCAGTTTAAGTCTGCTTCATGTCAGAGAACGCACAGCAGGCGTGGCTAACGTGTTAGCACACGGCTAACTGCATTCCACTGCCTCTCTGTAGTTTCTCTCTGTAGTTTCTGTAGTTGCTCTCTGTAGTTTGGTAGTTTCCCTCTGTAGTTTGGGTAGTTTCTCTCTGTAGTTTGGTAGTTTCTCTGTAGTTTGGTAGTTTTCTCTGTAGTTTGGTAGTTTCTCTCTGTAGTTTGGTAGTTTTCTCTGTAGTTTGGTAGTTTCTCTCTGTAGTTTGGGTAGTTTCTCTCTGTAGTTTGGTAGTTTTCTCTGTAGTTTGGTAGTTTCTCTCTGTAGTTTGGTAGTTTTCTCTGTAGTTTGGTAGTTTCTCTCTGTAGTTTGGGTAGTTGCTCTCTGTAGTTTGGTAGTTTCTCTCTGTAGTTTGGGTAGTTGCTCTCTGTAGTTTGGTAGTTGCTCAGTTTCCACATGTTTGGCTCTGCAGTGATTCTTTGTGCTCAGAACAAAACTGAAAGATTCTCTGCTGACAGTACTGTTAATGAGCTATGTGTGAACCCCCCCCCCCGCGCACACACACGCACACACACACGCACACACACACACACACACACACACACACTCTGAGTGTGTTTCGTCTCCTGGGTGTTTGAACCGTCCTGTTTTCTAAGTGGAATCTGGATTTCACTTGATCTCTCTTTTCTCTAAATGTCAACATCGTCCCATTCACCTTTTCAAAATGTCACTTCTCCTCTCCTCTTCCTCCTGCTCCTCCTCGTTTTCTTTTCTCCCCTCCTCCTCCTCCTATATAGGCATTACCCTGCAGTGTTAGCATATTAGCTTACTGCAGCAACTGTCCTCATATTGTGTGTGTGTGTGTGTGTGTGTGTGTGTGTGTGTGTGTTGGTATGTGTTTCAGCGTGTGTGCACCTGATGTGTTTATGCATGTATTTTGTGAGGGAGTTACAGCACGTCTATATTTCTGTGAGTGTGTGTTTCTGTGTGTGTGTGTGTGTGTGTGTGTGTGTGTGTGTGTGTAGCAGTAATATTTTATGGGCATTAGAAAGCTGGTGTATCAACAACAGACCAGATTTATATCAGCGAGCTCACTGGCTGCCACAGCCCCAAGGGCCTCTGGGTAATCTGGGTGTAATTGAGCATAGAGGTGACGGTGGCAAACACACACTCTCACACACACACACACACACACACACACACACACACACACACACACACACAGACATGCTTTCACTCTCACTAAGATGATAAACACATCAGGGCGTGAAAAAGATTCACACACACACACACACATACACACACAGTGAATACACACTGTGTGCGTGTAACACAAAGATGCACACACACATAAACAACACAAAACACATTTGAAAAGCAACAAACAAACACTTGTACACACAAAATACACACTAACATTTTTAGAAGAACACACAATCATGCAGATGACAAATAGCAAAAAGAGAAATGTAACTTTTCAAAGACAACAAGTACGCAATTAAACTCATTCATTAATTTTTTTTATTTTTGTACACACACACACACACACACACACACACACACACACACACAGTTATTTGGATGTTCTAACGAGGTACAAACCTGCAGTCCCAGAGAAAGTCGTTGGACTGATGATGATGCAGCATCTGAACTTTGTTGGAAAATGAACTCATGATTAAACAGCCGGCCTCTGTGCTAAGCTAACGCGTCCCGCGCTTGTCCCTCCGCTGAGGTTCAAACGTGTTTCTTCACCGTCATGTAAAAGAATAAAAGCCACATGAACGTCTCAGAAAGACCAGACAACAACGGCGTGCGCTCTGGTATCGAAGCAGCATCGATGGCGTGCTGCCTGAGCGCCTCTCTGGAAACGACCTGCTGCCTGCTCGCGACACCTGCACTCCGTCGCAGAGGAACGCTGAGGACGTTCCAGCTCGCCGCGTCTTTCTCGCCGGTTCAGCGCCGGACATGAAAACCTGATCTCCGGCTCGTCCCTGTTCGTTTTCAGGCCTGACGTGGAGCGAGGCCGCCGCAGCTGACGTACATATGGCCGCCCGAGAGCACACACTGGTGAGGCGGTCGTGCCTGCATCCTGCTGCCAATTTCAGCACACACACACACACAGACACACACTCACACTCACACTCACACACACACTCACACACACACACACACCTTCTGTCCTGCCCTGGTGAATCATGCAGTCAGCAGCTTTGCTCGGGTCACTCGAGGTGAGGGGGGAGAGATTCGCTGCTGTCACAGAAAATCCACGTCACTGCACTTTTCCTGTTTCACCAACAGGAAGCAAAGTTTCGTCTTCAGTTCGGTGTCGAGGGACGTTCAGGGACTCTCCGTCCTTCAAACTGGTTCAAACCCTGTGTTTCAGGAACGGTCTCATAAATTCACGTCCACAGTCTTCAGTGTGCTTTTGTTCTGGCCTCTGAGCTCCAGTGAAGGGAAACTCAAAGCTGCAGCATGTGATGATATTTTAGACGTCGGTGTTCTGCCAACGTCGCATCAGCAGTTTGTCTTCATCTCTTTTCTGCCGCAACGTGACAACGAGCACAAAGCTCCATCGAGAACCGGCTTCCCCAGTCTGCTGCGGCAGGACTGGACTGGTCTGCAGAGCCCTGAGATGAGCCTCATCCAGCACCTGTGGGACGAGCTGAATGGGGACAGAACCGTCTGAACTGGAAGAATCAGCAGACCAGTTTCCTGCATGGCTGAGGAGAGAACGTTTCCAGCCTGAGCTCTCACTACAGTTTACAACATGCAGGAATCCAACTGCTAAACGACAAACAGACGTTTCCTGGGGAGACGTAACACTCTGCACCTCCTGAGACATCGCTCGCTGTTCCAAGTCTGCTCTCAGACAAACAAGCTCCCCGTGAGCTTATCCTGAGTGGTCTAGTTAAAGCGCTAATCTGGAAGCTTTCGCTTCTGTTGATTTGGCAACCCCTGGAGTTTAATCCTACAGGTCCCCGAAAAACAAACTATTGTCATATTCAGAAAGAAGTCGAGCAGCAATTTGCCTTTTTCCATCATTCTGTGAGCAGCTGTGAGCTGATGTTATGCTGCAGAGCAGGAGTCTGCAGACAGCAGGAGGAATCTGCAGACAGGAGGAGGAGTCTGCAGACAGGAGGAGTCTGCAGACAGGAGGAGTCTGCAGACAGCAGGAGGAGTCTGCAGACAGCAGGAGGAATCTGCAGACAGGAGGAGTCTGCAGACAGCAGGAGTCTGCAGACAGGAGGAGTCTGCAGACAGGAGGAGGAGTCTGCAGACAGGAGGAGTCTGCAGACAGGAGGAGTCTGCAGACAGGAGGAGGAATCTGCAGACAGCAGGAGGAGTCTGCAGACAGGAGGAGGAATCTGCAGACAGGAGGAGTCTGCAGACAGGAGGAGGAATCTGCAGACAGGAGGAGTCTGCAGACAGGAGCAGGAGTCTGCAGACAGGAGGAGTCTGCAGACAGGAGGAGTCTGCAGACAGGAGTTACTAATACTGCAAATATGTGAATACTGCAGTACTTTGATCAGCGCGCCAAAGACTCAGTTTCCACCGTGTGACCTCGTTCAGTGATGGATTACATCTTGTAATTCTGCTGAGGATCAGGGAGGAATCACAGGAGTGTTACCAGGATGCGGCGACTTCTGACGTTTGGCCTTTACCAGGAGCTCGTTCTGGACGAGCCGGTCAGCTGATTAAAGTCCAGAAATGTAAGACGTGACGCTGGCGGAGCTGCAGGCAGCAGCGTGGACGCCGGTCAGGCCAGATGTACCGGCTGATGAACAGGCTGAGGCGGCGGCTCTGCCGGGTTCTACGTGGAGAAAAGCGTGTTTGCAGGCTTCTTTGGTGGACGCCGGTTCCTGTCTGCTGAGCTTTAACTTGTGTTTACTGGGTAAACGTGCCTCTCAGTTTGCTGTGGTTTGTTTATTTGCAGTTTTATCCTCTTGTGTTGTCCTCAGCTTGTGATGTTTGTGTTTGCTTTTTGTTAAGTTGAGGTGTTCTGAGCTCTCTTGGCCACCGTACTGAAGTTCCCAGCTGTGCAGGGTTTTACATGCGAGGAGTTTTTTCGACGGTTTATTCAACACTAATTCTGACAAACACAGGAAAACAAGCAAAAGAGTGAACGCTGGAACCTGAACACAACCTGCCGAACGGCACCTGTGCAGCCGGCACCGCTCGCCCTGCAGCAAAAAGAGCAGGACTTTGATTTGGATTTGAAGATCCAGAAACTGCAGCAGTGAGCTGAAGGTTGTTCACGGCTGCTTCAGCTCCTGCGTTCGTCGCTGAGCCGCCATCAGCCTGCAGGTGGACGACCCGCACCGCCCGCCGCTGTGAAGGGGAGTGCTCACATTCATCACCATCGCTTCGTCTTCCGTCAAACCCGAGAGGAGTCCTCCGGTTATCTGCAGGAACGTTGAGAAGTCCTGGTTTAACATTATGGGATGTTAAAATCAAGCAGTGGAGCGCTGCAGTCGTGCAGCAGCTGTGCTCACTGACCTGCAGCTCTGTGGCTCGAACACAGAGAACATCGATGCTTTTCTTTCACTGATGTGTGTGTGCGTGCGCATGTGTGTGTGCGTGTGTGTGTGTGTGTGTGTGTGTGTGTGTGTGTGTGTGTGTGTGCATGCTAGAGAGGGAAGGGATTCACTGAGTCTTTCTTTACCAACAGTTTCTGCCTCGTCCTTTTCTACTCTGACCTTGATCGTGTGTGTGTGTGTGTGTGTGTGTGTGTGTGTGTGTGTGTGTGTGTGTGTGTGTGTGTGTTAGTGATGAGGTTCGATCCAGGCAGATTGACTTCTTATTGTCTGGGGACGAGGGGGAGAGAGAGGGAGGTGAAGTCCTGAAGGCACTTTGACGACGATGACGATGATGAAGGTGACTGCAGAGAGTAGAAGAGTGAACCCGTCGTCACTGATCTGGAGGTGCAGCTCAGACCAGGTGTGAGACACATCGTCCTGCCAGATCGTACCTCAGATCAGGTGCAGCAGTTGTAGTTTCCTCCAGCCAATCACGACGGCAGGTGTTGGCGTTCTCCTGCAACCTGATTAGTTGAACTTCGATTCTCTACGTTTTAGGTCCCAGTTCTTCCTTCTGTGTTGAGGTGAAGCTCTGGTTCCGTTTGGACACGTCCACCCTCGGCTGGACCATGTCTGTCTTTCTAGAAACTTTCACTGGCGACGTTTTATTCCGCTGAGTTCTTAAAGTTCTCGTGGTCTTTCGCTCCAGCGCTGCTCTCACATCCATCGAGCAGCCGTCAGCGAGCACGTTACGACAGCAAAAACAACCAGCGTGTTCTGAGCTGTGAGGCCGTCTGATCCACCGCAGACAAACGCGCTGTGACTTCACGTCCTCGACGAGGTCAGCGTCCTCCATAAATCACAGTCGGGCCGAGACCCCAGAGGCTCTGCGTCCTCTCAGAGCCGTCAGACCTCGACACGAACACTCAGCCGTCTCTGCCGACCTCTGAGAGCCCATCATGTCAGTCAAAGTTCAAACGTCCAGAGAGACGACTGACGAGGAGGAGGGGGAGGGGGAGGAGGAAGAGGAGGAGGAGGGCAACTCTGAAAGACGACGTTTTAGTCCAAATACAAGCAGTTAAAAGGTTTTTGTGATTGGACTGAAGCCTTTGTTTCCTGTGGATCCATTAGCTGCTCCTCCTGCGGTCACATCACAGTAATACAGTCAAACATCCGCCAGCGCCATCAGACAAACAGGAAGCTCCACGGGACAGACCAGCGAGGACGTGAACGATCGACTGTACAGTGAGCACACGAAGACAGAGCAGGAGGACGCCGGCGTGGACGGACGGAGCAGAGTCCAGCCCGAAGACACCGAGCGAAGCATTCATGATGCCGACGGAGCGAGGAAACAAACACACACACTGAGCTGCACAACAGTGTGTGGAGATAACACTCAGGGGCATGTTTCATATTCCACACACACACACACACACACACACACACACACACACACACACACACAGGCTCAGACACCACAGGTACTCCTACGTTCACACACTTCCACTGAACATTATTTTCTGCTTCTTTAATCATAGTTTTAATCTGTGATTTGGCTTAATAACGAACAATCAGGATGTTGGACGCACACACACACACACACACACACACACACACACACACACACACACACTGAGTGACTGTCAGAGATTGTAAATATTGTTTTGGATGACTCACTCGCCTGAGGGAATTCTACAAACAAAAGTGTGTGTTTGTGTTTGTGTTTCATTGTGTGTGTGTGTGTGTGTGTGTGTGTGTGTGTGTGTGTAAGTGATGGAGAGCGAGAGGGTGAGCGGGGCAGCTTGTAATTGAAAGGCTGAGAAGCATTTTCTATGTTAATCGACGCTCTGAGCAGCGGCCTCGCCGGAGGAAACGTAAGAAAATGTGAGAGGAGGAGAGAGGAGGACAGAGGAAGAGAGAGGAGGAGACACAGGAGAGAGGAGGAGACACAGGAGAGAGGAGGAGACACAGAGGAGAGAGGAGTACAGAGGAAGGGAGAGGAGGAGACACAGGAGAGAGGAGGAGACACAGGAGAGAGGAGGAGAGAGGAGGAGACACAGAGGAGAGAGGAGTACAGAGGAAGGGAGAGGAGGAGACACAGGAGAGAGGAGGAGAGAGGAGGAGACACAGGAGAGAGGAGGAGACACAGAGGAGAGAGGAGGACAGAGGAAGAGAGAGGAGGAGACACAGGAGAGAGGAGGACAGAGGAGGACAGAGGAAGAGAGAGGAGGAGACACAGGAGAGAGGAGGAGACACAGAGGAGAGAGGAGGAGACACAGAGGAGAGAGGAGGACAGAGGAAGAGAGAGGAGGAGACATAGGAGAGAGGAGGACTGCGATGAAAGAAGTCCTCCTCCTTCTCTGCCTCCTCTCGTTGTTTGTCCCTGCGTTAGAAGTCAAACAGTGTGAGTCTCACCTGGAGTCTGATGTGGACAGACAGCAGAGCGCTGAGTCTCTGGACTCTGCTGGACCTGCTGTCCCCTGAAAGACGAGCAGCTCCTCCAGAGAGGAGCAGCAGGAGTCTCTGCGTCTGGTTTCTAAAAGGTCCAAACTCTTCAGGTTGTTTGGATAAAGTTGATGAAATTTGGACAACGTGAAGTTTGGGACGTCTGTCAGTGAAAACGTTCGTGTGAGACGACGGCCGCACAGACGACACGTGACGCGTGCGTCCTGCGGCGCCGCATCTGAGGTGAGCCAGGTCTGTGCATCCTGCCTCACTCTGATTGGCCCAAAGAGAGCAGCTGCACAGGAAATCGATTGTGCTCCCATGTGATGTTTCAGGTAGCGGATGCTGATTGGACTTTGACAAATGTTGTGGAAATAATGGATGTGATTGGTGGAGGAGACGGGCCGCGCGGCCAATCGATGGTGTTTCCTGTTCGCCAACGCTTTTAATCTGATGTTCGTCTGAATTTCTCCTCTGTTATTAAAACTCAGAGGAGGCGCTGCTCAGTTTGAAGCTGTGTGCAGGCAGCAGGTTCATTTAGCAACGCATTAACTGCATCGATCCACACACACACACACACACACACACACACACACACACACACACACACACACGCCTGAATCACAGCAAGCTCATGTTACCCGAGAGATCATGAAAATGTACTGTGAATGAATCTGATTGGATTGGAGGCAAGGGGGCTCTCACACACACAGTTTGTCACATAAGCTCACACGTGCGCACACACACACACACACACACACACAAACACACACACACACACACACACACACACTTCCCAGGCTTTAGTGGTTTTGGAAAATCACTCCTGCTGCCTCCATTTTCCTGGTAATGATGCTCTCTTCCTGCTTTCCCTCCATCTTAATACAAGTAACACACACACACACACACACACACACACACACACATACATACACACACACTCACTCACTGAAGTGCCTTCCGTTTTGTCTTTCGAGTCATATCGATCCACTTCTCACACACACACACACACGTTTTGCCCTCTCCAATAAGTGAAGTGGCCTCAAGTGAAAGTGAGAGAGGGAGGGGGAGGAGGGGGGAGGGGGGGAGGGGGTACCACTCAGAGGGAGGCTGAATGAGGGGGGAGGAAGTGAGCTTGTTTACTTCAGCTCTCTCAGATCAAAAACTAATTTCACAAACTTGAGCTTCGAACCAGGTTTTATTTATACTCGAATAATATTAATAACAACAACAATAATAATGATAATAATAATGACACTAATATTAACAATAATAATAACAGTAATATTATTAATAATAATACTATTCGGAGCGGTTCGTCTTCACCGTCATTCCACATGTAAATGAGCTGACTGGAGGACGGACGTGTCCTGAACGCCTCAGAGTTCTTTTTGTTCCGTGACTTTAGCTGAAGGTTAGCTTAGCCATGGAGGAGCTGCGGGGTCAGCGCTGGACGAGCCAATCACGTCCAGCGCTGCAGTCGCTCTTCCTGAAGCCAAGTTCAGCTCAGAGGTCCTCCAAAGGTTCCTGCTCCTCTGGCTTCCCGTGGTGGAAACACTTGATGCTGGTTGAAGCTCGTTTTTCTGGATGTTTCTCCTCTAAACAAACGACTTTAATCCGCACGTCCGTCTTCATCTTCAACATCTCGTCTGGAATGAACAAAGCCGTGACGCCACAGTTTCTGCAGCTTCCTGTGAGGCCTCAGCTTTACAGGAACACTAGTAAAACAAGAAGTGCAGCGACGGTGGATCCCGCGATTGTCTTCAGTCTCATGTCGTTCAGCGTCGTCACGCCTTGTTTGATGAGCTCAGGCGGAAGAAAGCACAAGAAACACGAACGAGCTGTCGACTGCGGCTGCCACTGACTCCAGGAGAGCCGCCTCCACATTCAGTATTTAGCACTGAGAGTGTGTGTGTGTGTGCGTGTGTGTGTGTGTGTGTGCGTGTGTGTGTGCGTGTGTGCGTGTGTGTGTGTGTGTGTGCGTGTGTGTGTGCGTGCGTGCGTGTGTGTATGTGTGTGTGTGTGTGTGTGTGTGCGTGTGTGTGTGTGTGTGTGTGTGTGCGTGCGTGTTCGTATGTGTGTGTGTGTGTGTGTGTGTGTGTATGTGTATGTGTGTGCGTGCGTGCGTGCGTGCGTGCGTGCGTGCGTGCGTGCGTGCGTGTGTGTGTGTGTGTGTGTGCCTGTGCGTGTGTGTGTGTGTGCCTGTGCGTGTGCGTGTGTGTGTGTGTGTACCTGTGCGTGTGGGTGTGCGTGTGTGTGTGTGTGTGAATGCCCTGCAGCTGCATGTGCTGTTAAATTTTCATCACTGCCTGCGGACACAATCCAGTTAGCAGAAAGTCACTTTTTCCGACTGTTTCCTGTGAAGCTGGTTCAGGTTTGGACTTCTTGCAGGTTTCAGAGTCTCAGACCTCGTTGACAGTCGATTCTGGAGTGAAAACAGACTCTGTAATCAGCCTGCTGTCACTCCTAATGTGTAGAAAGGGCGAGAAAAGGTTTTTGGACGGGGCAAAGTGATGACGCTCACCCTGGAGCTCAGGCTGTCGTGGAATGTGAAGGCCGAATGTACAATCCACAACAGGCCAGAATCAGTCAAATTCAGCTGTCCGAGAAAAGTGCTCAAAAAAGAGCTGCAGGAGTCGGGGTCCGAGAAGCAAAAATACTTTATTGCCGGCAATAAAGGGGGAAAAACATCCAGAAACACACAGCGTGCAATCCTGAAGAAGTCCCAACTTACAACGGTCAGTGCTCCGTCTTTTATTCAGTTCAGCTCAAGGTCACCCGCCCGTGGGCGTCTTCTCTTTTTTCTAAGATTCTTCTGTTTTTTACACCTTTACGTTATCTTCTGGCTGCTGCTCAGCCTGAGCTTGCAGGTGCTCTTTTTTATTTTCTTTCTATTCTTTTGAAATTACACCATTAGCTTCTGATTGTCATGGGCTCTATTTTTTTAAAAACATTACCAAATCACAATTTATTGCCATAGTTGCATATAAAGTATAAAGACATGTCACACAATCACATTTATCTTTAAGTGCACTTTTGAGAGTAAAGTATATTGAATCATCTCAAAGCAGCATTCATTAAAGCATAGTAAATCATAGTGTGATTATAAGACCATTCAATCTTTCATGATCATGACAGACACTCAAACATGGATTGAATACAGTAAGGTCATATGAGGACACACAGGGCTCTGTATGGTCACAGACAACACCGGCTAAAACCGGCTGAGACCGGCTAAGACAGCTGCAAAGACACCGGCAAGGCCATGGAAACCCCAAAGATCCACGATACAGAAGCCCTGCCCTCGTGATCTCTGCTGCACCGTATCACCATCTCCACCTTTTATCTGCTTCTTCTCCATTTCTCCATTTCTCCATTTCTCCTGTACTTTTAAGCAAATTAACTATTAAACTTCTACTACAATATTCGCGACTATCATCTACCTTTGGTTACAGTGTTTTACTCAATTCTTCACATATCTGTTGGAATAAATTATACTACAAGGGCTCTTTGTGACTGACGTGCTAAGACCAGAAGTCTAGAGGACAGGTGTTCGATCCAGAGGAACCAGCAGCTCCGCGCCAGCGACGCCGCCGTTCTGTCTCTTTAATTCGAGCCGGAAGCAGGAAGCTGCTCCTGCAGGATGAAGGGAAATGTAGTTCAGTCAGAGTGTAAACTGTTAACGCTGAGAGGGCAGCTGAAAACACAGATGGGCTGAAATGAAACCTTCAAACTTTACCCTCCTGTTAAAGGTCAAGTGGAACGCTTAACGAGCAATTAGCGCCGAGGAAATGCCAGCGAGGCCGCCGGCTAACAGCCGCCTCAATTATTCACTACGATAACGGAAAGGAAGTGGAGCCCATATGTCCTGAGCAGCCAATCGCACGCCGCTAATGTCAAGTGGATTTGCATTAGTGAAAGCGAGGAATCATGGGTAATGAGACCGCCCCCCCGGCGATGTTGGGCTCTGCATTTCCAGCTCGATGAGGTCTGAGCAATGGTTGGCCGAAGCTGCTTTTCAAAGGTCGGCGCCGGTGATGATGTTTCCTGCCCCGAGCTGTCTTCACTGTTTTAAAGAAGGTGAAGTCGTCAGAAGACGCCACCAGTCTTCATCGTGCTGCACATCTTCATCCTCACGTCAGCCTACGACCCTCGACCTTTTCTCCGCTTCATCGTCCAGACGTTTCAAAGTCCGCAGACGCCCGAAACACCTCCTCCGTCCTCCGCCGCTCGTCGGGCCTTCGATTGTTGTACAGATGACATCATGCTCGAGGTCAGCCGGGTGATCAGCCGCTTCCTGTTTGAGCCTTCGTCACGACGAGCAGCTGAAACGCAGCCAGCGAAGATTTTCCACGTCACAGGTCGCAGCTTTCAGCACAAACTCCTCCAGATGCGTCTCTGATCCACTTTTAGCCAAACTCGTGTCTGAGCTGACATCAGTCATGTAACACACACACACGCGCGCGCACACACACACTCACACACACGCGCGCACACACACGCACACACACACACACACACACACACACTCACAGATGTCTATTCTGCAGCACATGGACTTTATGATTCATGTCGTCTGCTCGTCTCTTTCTAATAAGCTGATTGATGGATCGAGAAAACCTGGTAAAACACACCATGAGGAGGGTGTGTGTGTGTGTGTGTGTGTGTGTGTGTGTGTGTGTGTGTGTGTGTGTGTGTGTGTGTGTGTGTGTGTGTGTCTGAGTCACGGTAAACACTCATCATGTCTCCTGGTGCGTCAACAGATGGACAGTAGGCGACACACACACACACACACACACACACACACACACACACTGTATATATACAGTATGTAGACGCACACACACACTCCGGCCAACAAAAAGGCACACAGACGGTTCGATCAGTGCGAAGACGACGTCTCAGTTTGTCTCCGAGATGGAGGGACAGAGGAGAGAAATGCAGGACGCAAAGAGGATGGAAGCAGGAAGTGAGGAAAGGAAGGCAGGAGGGATGGAAGGATGAAAGGGAAGGAGGGAAAATTTGGATAAAATACAGAAAAAAACAGTGAAGGAAAAAAGTAGGATGAGGGATGGAAAGAGAAAAGATGAAGAAAGAAGGAAAGGGATGAAAGCAAAAAGGGAATAAAGAAAGGAAAATGGAGAGAGTGGAAGAATTGACATGAGACAAAAGAGGAAATGAAGTAAAAAGACCAGAGGATGAGACGGAGGTGGGAAGGACAAAGGAAAGAAAAAGAAGGAAGAAAGTTGGAGAATGGATGGAAGAAGAAAAGGGAAAGGATGAGCAAGAGGGAAGAGGTTAAAGGAGGAAGAGTGGAAGAAAAGGGAGGGAAGAAAGAAGGTGGAGGGATGGAAGAGAAGAAGGAAAAGGGAGAATTCATAGAGGAAGTCAAAAAGAACGTAAAAGGAGGAGAGATAGAAAAAGGAGAAATAAATAATAAGCGAAGGAAGAAAGTAAGACGGATTGGAGGGATGGAAGAAGAAAAAGAATGAAGGAAGGAGGTAAAAATAAAAAGTATGGGGAGGAAAGAAAGAAGGGAAAGGAACTAAGAAAACTTTAAAAAACGGAATAAAAGAAGCAAATTAGAAGACGAATGGAAGAAGGAAAGAAAGAGCAGAAGAAAGAAGAACGGACTGAAAGGTGAAACAGGAAGTAGGAATGAAGTGAGGAAGGTCAAAGGAAACAAGGCTGCGAGAAGTAAACGACAGAACTCTGTGGTAATCTGTGATCACCCGCACGGACCAATCAGGTTCCAGCCTCACGAATAATTAATGAGCTCAGACTGGCTCCTCTGCTTATTGAAACATTGATAAGGTGATCAGACTTCAGCGCGCGTGTGTGTGTGTGTGTGTGTGTGTGTGTGTGTGTGTGTGTCTATTATTACCTCCTCTGACAGACACACTTCTCTACTACAGTGACAGTCCTGTTAATAATTCACACTCCTCCTCCTCCCTGACTTCCACTCTCCTCCTCCCCCTCCTCCTCCTCCTCCTCCCTGACTTCCACTCTCCTCCTCCTCCTCCTCCTCCCTGACTTCCACTCTCCTCCCCCTCCTCCTCCCCCTCCTCCTCCTCCTCCTCCCCCCCCTCCTCCTCCACCTCCTCCTTCATGTTTGTATTTTTACTCCTCTGTTTATTTTGCGTTAGAAATGTTTTTCTGCCTCTTCTTGATGTTTGTTCTTGTTTGTTTGTCTGTTGATTACTGATGGAGTCACATTTGTGGAGGAGGATGAAACTTCATTTCATGTGACCAAAACCACGAATTCCAAGCACAGGTGAGTGTTGGAACGTGGTCTCAGGTGGATCTACGGCTCTCCTCTGACTCTCATCCTGACCTCCTCCGGTTCATGCTGGAGTCGTGTCATCCACAGGAACATCTGTGACTTGATGTAATGACGTCACATCGTTTCTCAGAGGAACAACAAACATGGCCGAACGACTGGTAGCCAGCGGCTCCACGGCGGGGGAGTCGGCTCTGCAGAGGAGAAAGACTTCACCGGCTCCTACACTCCGCTGGGATGTTTTCCGCTCGTCGGCCTGAAGTAAGTTTCGGTTTCAGAGTAAAACTAAGGACCAGCTGAAGGGGGTCAAAGGTCGTCCCCTGGTTGTTTGAGGTTTGTCGCGGCAGCAGCATCTTCACAGACCGACTGTACGCACGTTCATAGCAGGATGTGAGGAAAGTGGCCACAGCTGCAGCCCAACAGCCCGGGTTCAAACCCGGACCGCGACCTCTGACCTCTCCGTGGAGGGCGTCCACAGACAAGACGAGCCTCCTCCCGAGGGAGCGGCAGAGTCGCCGTTTCTCTGTGACAAACGACAGATTGTGGACAGAATCCTGGTGGATTTTCCGGACGGGAGCCAGAGCGCTCGCACAGCCGGCTAACTGCTACAGAGCGGCTCTGACTAATTTATGCAGATGTATTAATAGATCACAGGCAGCTCTCACCAGGCCGCCGTGGCTCCTCTCCTCAGCTAGAAAGGCCAAATAAACAACTGAGGCAGAGGAGCTCTGTCTTCACTCTGCACGCTGAAAGGCCGGCGAGCGAGCCGGCGTTTGCACATCCGCCTTCCGGATTTGTTTGATTTTGTTTTTTATGTGTACATTTATTTATTTTCCAGCAGACTTCCCCTTCAGAAGAATCCAACAGCAGACATCTTCAGATACTGTGGTTATCACCACACACGGTGCCATCAGAAGGAAAGACTGCTTTAATCGTCCTCTTTAAAGGACGAATCTACAGAGAGCAGCTGCCGTTCGAGCCTCCTCGTCCTGTGATCGAGACGCTGAACATGGTGCTTCGGTGTCAGACCCTCGTCTTTCTTTTCTTCTGGAGCCACCATGTTTGACCGATGCCCAACAAAGTCACGACTTTCTGTTGATTTCAGCCCGAATGAAAAATAAATCACGTGCCGCTGCCACCAGGCTGCAGCAGCCACATGTTTATGTGAACTTTTCAAAGGGGTCTCTTTTAAAGGCCTGGTCAGAGGAAGGCTCCAGGGAATGGACGGCTGTCCACCGCAGTCACACGAAGACAGTTTCTCATGAACCGAGGCTGTTTGTTTCACTCTGGATTGAATCATTTCTCCACACGCAGCTGAAGGAAGCTTGAAGTGCACAGACGGTGGACGCTCGGCTCAGTTCATCTGACGAGACCCCAGATCCAGAGCGGACTGACCGAAAGCGCTGAGGCTTCAGTGAACACTGGCCTCCACATGCCAACACCTCCTCCTCTTGTTTTGGGGGTCCAGCCTCGCTGAGAGGCGGGTAGACTGTGCGTGTTTTCCAGCCTCGTGTGGCGTTCAAGGTGTGTTTCCACCTGCGCAGACGACAGCCGAGCTCACGGCTGCACGTTCGGCTCGTTACGTTTCACTCTGAGAGTCCCGCCCTCTGGTTTTCCTCCCGTCCTCCGTCCGACCGTCCGTCCCAATTGGGAAGGATCTAAGTGCTGCGATTAACGAAGGAAGATTCACGCACACACTTAATAGAATACTAATTGATTTGGGCTCTTCTCCGGAGAGAAGGTGAGTCCGTGTATCAATCGATTTCATCTGTCTGCTGAAGTCCTGTAATAACCGATCTGTATTAGATCCACTCAGAGGGTTCAGAGTGTCTCAAATCCAGGTTTAATTTCTCTCATTTTGTTGAATTAGTTTAATCCAGAACAATCTCCACCGTCTTGTCCTCATTTACCACGGATGAGTTTCACTTTCACGGCTTAAAAATGGTCTGATGTCCAGTCTGACGGCTTCGTTTTCCTTCAGTTTGGTTTCACTCATTTCATTTTGGTTTTTGAGTGTTTTTGGTTCGATTTTTTGATCAGACGACAATATCTAACTTCACACTTTGTGGCTGATGTGTTAGCCGACACCCAGCGCCGCTAACGGTGGTCTGCAGGTTTTTCAGGGTCGACTGAACCAGACAGGAAATGTGCCGCAGAACCGAGCTAGAAGCTAAAGACGCTAACAGCTCAGATAACGTACGAACCATCTGATCCACAGTCGACGTGAAGCGTGAAGCTTGTTAAACTGACCTCCAGAGGTGATGGAGAGGTGTACTGTGACATCACTGCTGGGTGTGGCTACAGGTGCACGAGAGCTCACCTCGGTGAGCGTGGACGTGCAGCATTGCTTACAGTCTCATCATCGATCCAGCTCTCTCACGCTCTGAAGGATTCGCTCGTCTTCCTGCGGGCTGAAGCTCCAGTCGAGCCTCTGTTCTCAGGTTCGCTTGAATTCACAGACAGAGATTAATAAAAAGACCCTGGAACCACAGAAGAAGAAAGG
>NC_135094.1:842500-875000 GCF_051107435.1 Chaetodon auriga | reverse complement strand
GTCTGTCTCTACCTGCCTGTCTGTCTCTGCCTGTCTGTCTCTACCTGTCTGTCTGTCTCTGCCTGTCTGCCTGTCTCTACATGTCTGCCTGTCTCTGCCTGTCTGTCTGTCTGCCTGTCTGTCTGTCTCTGCCTGTCTGTCTCTACCTGCCTGTCTGTCTCTGTCTGTCTGCCTGTCTGTCTGTCTCTGCCTGTCTGCCTGTCTCTACATGTCTGTCTGTCTCTACATGTCTGTCTGTCTCTGCCTGTCTGTCTGTCTGTCTCTGCCTGTCTGTCTCTGCCTGTCTGTCTCTTTCAGGACTGGTCGGTGGAGTCATTGTTACCGCATCATCTACCGCCACATGGAGCGAACCCTGACCCAGCAGGAGGTTGGAATCGTCCACCAGCAAATTGAGCGCGCCGCCCAGACCGAGCTGGGCGTGCAGGGCAGATACTGACGCACACACACACACACACAGAGCTTCTGAAGCAGCTTCGTCACGTCCTTGTAGCTGTGGCTGGGATGAGAAGAAAGAAGTGACTGAAATGATTGAAATCATGACGTCAAATCAACGTGCGTTTTATGGCGTTAACACAGAAACTTTGAGAGACTTCCTGCTGAAAGGTCCTCAGTGGACAGGAGTCCTCCTGTTCCGTCGGAGCGCAGGTGAAGGATCTGACGCAGCCGTCATTCTCAACAGGACGTGTCTGTAGCTTTAACTGAAGCTGTGGTTTGCAGGTTTCTATCTTTCCATGTGAACATTAAAAGCTGTTTGTAGCATGTTTCTCTCTGTGTTTTATTATCCAGTCTGCTTCCATCGACTTCACCTGAGCAGGCGCTGACGAATGTGATGTTAACTAACATCACAGCTAAAGTTTGATGGAATGGAAGACAAACAGCCACATTTGTTCAACTGTGATGTTCACTAACATTAGGTGTGATGTTCGCTAACATTAGGTGTGATGTTCGCTAACATTAGGTGTGATGTTCGCTAACATTAGGTGTGATGTTCGCTAACATTAGGTGAGATGTTCGCTAACATTAGGTGTGATGTCAGCTAACATTAGGTGAGATGTTCGCTAACATTAGGTGTGATGTTAGCTAACATTAGGTGTGATGTTCGCTAACATTAGGTGAGATGTTCGCTAACATTAGGTGTGATGTTAGCTAACATTAGGTGTGATGTCAGCTAACATTAGGCGAGATGTTCGCTAACATTAGGTGTGATGTCAGCTAACATTAGGTGAGATGTTCGCTAACATCAGGTGTGATGTTAGCTAACATTAGGTGTGAGGTTCGCTAACATTAGGTGTGATGTTAGCTAACATTAGGTGTGATGTTAGCTAACATCAGGTGTGAGGTTCGCTAACATTAGGTGAGATGTTCGCTAACATCAGGTGTGATGTTAGCTAACATTAGGTGTGAGGTTCGCTAACATTAGGTGTGATGTTAGCTAACATTAGGTGTGAGGTTCGCTAACATTAGGTGTGAGGTTCGCTAACATTAGGTGTGAGGTTCGCTAACATTAGGTGTGAGGTTTGCTAACATTAGGTGAGATGTTCGCTAACATTAGGTGAGATGTTCGCTAACATTAGGTGTGATGTTAGCTAACATTGGGTGTGATGTCAGCTAATGTCACAGAAACCAGCCCAAGAAAAAACATTTTTCTTCATAGGGTTATTTTTTCGAGCAACGCCTTTGACAGATGTCTCCATTTTTTCATGAGTGAGAACTTATAGCGCTGCCTCTAACATCATGAGTCATACTGATAAAACCAAAGTGACAGGAGCGATGATTGTCAGTCCAGTGAGGAAACTCTGAAGATTTATGGCCCCAGTCAACTGACTTTAAATGAGACTCACAGTAACTCGATGCTAATGCTAATGCTAACTGCCAAAAGCTGCAAGAAACATCAACAGATGTGAAATTGACCAGAACGACAGCTGCACACTGATCACCAATATTTTTAGTCATTTTACATTAAATCTGATCAATGGCCTCCTCACATCACACACACTCCTGCAGAAATGTCACACACACACACACACACACACACACACACACAGAGGCATCCAAATGCCACTCTGTCGGTTATTCTCTGCCAGTGTTGAGGCATTAAATGGCTTCGCCTGTCACTCCACTCAGCCATGCAATGAATTCTGGGAGCCCTCGCATAGTGAGTTTATACACACACACACTCATTTAAATACAGCTCGTTAGAAAATACACTCCTACTCTCACACACACACAGAGGATAATAACCAGACAGCGCTCTGTCAGTGTGCTGTGACGATACGCTGGCTTAGGCTGCTACGATCATACACTGGCATACTGGAACTTCACACACACACACACACACACACACACACACACACACACACACACACACACACACAGAGTTCCCGGCAAAGGCCACTCTGCCAATCATGCAGTGGGAGGCTGTCTGCCTTCGATGGCTCTGCTCATCACTCTGGTCGAGTTAAACCTGAGCTCTGACAGTTTGAGGCCATGCTTACAGTTTGGACACACACACACACACACACACACACACACACACACAGTAAGTACACACTTGAATGTTTAATCACTGTGACTTTTAGATGCTTAAGAAAATGACAGAATGGAGAAACACTTGTAGAAGTTTTTCATTTGTACATGCTGTTAGTATCAAAGACAAAGTACTCATTATGCAGCCTGGCTCTTTCAAAGTATTATATTATTATAGAATATTCAGTTTTTCTCACTTTTGAATATGTGTGAAATTATTAATGTCGTAGTTTATCAACATAGAGCCAATTGTAGATACTTTGTGTAGTACTGCATTGTATCATGTGAACAAAGTAACTGAAAGTATCAGATAGAAGTACAGTATTCCTCTTTTAAATGTTGTGAAGTAGAGGTGTTGCTTAAAATGGAAATACTCTTGTAGAGTACATCAACTTTGTACTTAAGTGCAGTACTTGAGTAATGTACTCAGTTACTTTGCACCACTCGTCAGCTTGCTCGCTAGCAGCTAGCAGCTAGCATCCCATGAATCATGAATTATGTCCTTTAACTTGTCTCATGGAAGGAGAAACATGAATGTGTGTGAGCAGGTGCTCATCAGGTGGACAGACTCTCAGGCGTGTGGCTCAGGTGGACCCCGTCCTGCATCCACACACTCAACACAGGAAGGCTGTGTCATGTCTAATACAGCAGCGGGTTAGCCTAGCTTAGCATAAAGACTGAAGACGGGGGGAAACAGTAGCCTGGATCCTTCCACAAGAAACTAACTCCACCTGCCAGCACCTGTAAAGCTCACTGATGAATGTGTTTGACTGAACGGGGGTCATGTGACGGGGGTCTTGACCAGAATCCTCGTCAATGTTTAATTAAAACCTAAAACGTTGGAACAGTTTCATTTATGACTAAGAAAAAATGTCTGCTGTGTGAATCCTCTGCGCTGACGAGGTGAGACGGACCGCAGGTGACTTTGACTCCACAATCAATCAGTGTTGGTAGTATTGATGCTTCAGGTATCGATCAGGCCGCCTCCTGCAGAGTGTGTGACTGTGTGTGTGACTGTGTGTGTGACTGTGTGTGTGAGAATGTGTGTGTTACAGTGTGTTTTTTTGTAGTTGTGAGGAAGTGAGGTAATCGAGTGAGTAAACAACAGCTCATTATGTGATGAGGGCATTGTGGTTTGTTTGTTGTTTACTCTGTGGAAGGCTGTGTGTGTGTGTGTGTGTGTGTGTGTGTGTGTGTGTGTGTGTGTGTGTGTGTGTGTGTTCCGTAGGAAGCGGTTCTTCAGTGGGACGTCGTGGTTTTTCTTCAGCAGATTGACTCTTCTGTCCTTCAGACGTCAGACTGGAACAAAGTGGTAGATTACTTTAAAGACACCTTCACACCCACTGACACACACACACACACACACACACACACACTTTCCCGTTCACACATGTATTTTTCTCCATAGCATTGACTCTCTCTCTCTCTCTCTCTCTCACACACACACACACACACACTCCCTCTCTCAGGTGGGGGTCCTGTGAGGTTTACTCTCCACCGTGTCTGGTCAGAATTGATTGGATCTTGTTCAGAGTCACAGTGTGACCTCTGCTCCAAAGACTGACTGAGACGCCGTCCACACCGATTCTCTGCACACTGAGACACGTGTCCAAGACTGTGTCACATGTCTCATTCACACAGCTGACTTCAGGCAGATTCAAGGATGTTTCAGGCAGATTCAAGGATGTTTTGGGGAGATTCAAGGATGATTCAGGGAGATTTAAGGATGATTCAGGGAGATTCAGTATTTCAAGGAGACTTCGAGCTAATTCAAAGATATGTCAGCAAGTTTCAAGGATGTTTCAGGCACTGCAGAGACATTTGTAATTGTTAAGGGAGATCTGAGTATATTTCTGGGAAACTCAAGAATGTTTCAGATGTTTCAGGTACATTTGGAAATGTTTCAGGGAAATTTAAGGGCTTTTGAGGCTGATTGAAGGATGTTTCAGGGTAAATTCAAGTGTTTCTCTGGGAGATTAAGGGCTGTTTCTGGTGGATTCAAGGATGTTTCAGGAGTATTTGATGATGGTGCAGCTGTTCCTGGAAGATTCAGGAAGGATTGAGGAAGAAAAGGTTTCAGGAGAAGGAGGACGTTTTTTTGTTTTGTTTTGGTTTTTTTTTTTGGACATTTCAGGGACTTTTGAGGGGAGGGTTCACGTAACATGAGAAATTCAAGATTTTTTTCTCACATGATTCAAGGAGATTCTAGTATATTTAAGGGAGTTTTACGGATGTTTGACATTGATTCAGGAACATTCAATGAATGAATTCATTTTCAGATGATTCAAGGAGATTCAATGATGTATCAGGTAGATTTGAACATGTCCAAATCAGCAAAGCTCTGCTTGTGTGCTGGAGTCATCAGTGATGATGATTGACGTTTCGTCCTCTAAGACATCAATCAAAACCCCTCTGACACCCAATTGGACGATCGCACGGCGCACCGGTCGAAGCAGATTTTTCATTTAATATTTACAAAATGTCACTGAAGTATTTGTTGATGAGTTTTGGCTGCTGACCTCATCTGATCCTCAGTGGAGGATCCCTGAACCGAAACTGATCTCCTGAGATCCAGACTGGTGGATTTGTGAAGCCCAGATGTGGTGAAGCAGTCAGAGCACGAGATGCTAAACACGCTGCCGCAGTTCAGGAGAGGAAGTGAAACGGATGAATTCTGAGCTGCTGACTCGGACTTTTAAATGTAAGAAAAACAGGACATTTGATATGAGATACACCAGCAGAAAGAGTGTGTGTGTGCATGTGTGTGCGTGCGTGCGTGTGTGTGCGTGCGTGTGTGTGCGTGCCTGCGTGTGCATGTGTGTGTGTGTGCGTGCCTGCGTGCGTGTGCGTGTGTGTGTGTGTGCCTGCGTGCGTGTGCGTGTGCGTGCGTGCGTGCGTACATGAATTATTCCATGGCGTGTCACACACTGCTCTTCGTTACAGAAACATTTGGCCTGAACATTTCCATCCTAATGAAGGAAACACACCTCCAGCAGCGGCTCAGACGTCCTCGGTCGAGCGCCTTTGACGACAGAATGAAAAGGTTTTCTGAGCCTCAGCTTTTCATCACATGAACGAGAACAGACTCCTGAATCCAGATCAGCGTCATCCAGTCACTCTCTGCTTTTAGATCTGTTGATTCTGTTGAACGACACGAAGCAGCTCCGGCTCCTGATCCGATGTCGCTGCTGCTCAGGGCGCTAACAGCTGCAGCTAACTGTCACGTTTACGTTTAAACTGGTCTTACTGGTTATCCTGATGTGTTTCTGCATCATTGTACCTCACAGGTGGTGCAGGAGGTCTGTGCTTCAGGCAACTGGCTAGATGTTTCCCCGTTTCCAGTCTTTGTGCTAAGCTAAGCTAACTGCTGCAGCTGCATATCTAATGTGAGATTTAACAGGTTTAGCAGCAAATTTCCCTAAATGTGGAACTTTTCCTTTAATGGTTTTGCAGCTGCAGCCAGATGACATTTAGATGATCAGTGCAGACGAGATTTAGAAACGATGACAAGTGCTTGGTTCAATGCAGCTTCTGTTACGTGTGTGTGTGTGTGTGTGTGTGTGTGTGTGTGTGTGTGTGTGTGTGTGTGTGTGCATGAGAGAGAGAGAACTGGCCGAGGGGCAAGTAACCCACACACACACACACACACACACACACACTGCTCATTCATCTCCTCTGTTTTTTGACCTTTATCTCCTTCACGCACACACACTGCCAAATCTGTTCATTGATGACATCACTTCCTGTTTTAAAGCCCGAGCCGCGCTGACCTCTGACCCTGTGAACCCTCCAGGCAGGGAACAAGGCGCCGTCTTGTTTGGTTCCGTGTTCTCGCCTCTCGGTTCCACAGCGAGCGTCTTTGTGTGACTCTCAGACCCTCGTTTCGACTCTTCGTCTCCCGTCTTCCTCTCGGCGCTCCAGCTGTTGTGGTGACTCTACATCCATCACAGTTTTGAATACGCTGTCTGGAAAATATGTCCCTCCACACAAAGACGCTCTGATCCGGACACAGCGGCCCCTCATTGGTCTGAGGGGATGAAAACGAGGGTCATCCGGCTCAAACCGACGACCACGAAGCGCCAACGCCGCCTCTCTTGGGTTTGCACCCCCATCGTCTTCCTGCTGTTTAAGGCCGCGTGTAACATCCTGACGTGTTTTTCTAAATATCTGGTTGAGTTTTGAGTCACAGGAAGCAGCTTCTGCTCTGGTTTTCTTCAGTGTCACGTTCAGCTCAGCAGATCTGGAGCTTCATGAATCTTGTGTCTTGTGTTTTGGAGGTCGCGTCCAGGTGTTGAGGATTCCCGTCAATCGTCGGCGTCCTGAGGAGCCAGTCGGGTCTTTGCTGTTTGTGTTCTCAGTAAAAACTCAGCCTGAGCCTGAAGGTGAAGCAGCAGCTTCACATGCTGACAGAAACCTCTTTGTGTCTGACTTCTCTTTGTCTTCTCTGTGCCGTCCTCTCGCCCTCCATCAGTCATTCACTCTGTTTATTCTCTGACATCATCCATCTAATCTCCTCTTCTGTCTCCAGCAGCGCTAATCTCTCTAATTTTTCTTTCTCTCTTTCTCTCTGTTCCACCTTTCCTCGCTCTCTCGTGTTGTTTGCAGTGGAATGAATCGTCCACAGTTTCGGTCACGATGAATATGAAGTGAACCCGATGCCCCCGCTGCGCGCCTGTTGTAAGGTTTTGACTTGATCTTTGCAAATCCACAGAATGCATGCATCCACACACCCACACCACGTTTCCAGCGTCTGTGTGTGCGCGTGCGGGTCGGAGGGCGAGCGAGTGCTCCCATCTGTCGCCCTCCCTCCCCGTCGTCGCCTCCATATGAGACAATAAGAACATGAGCTCGAAGTGTCTGGAACGAAAAACAAGAAGCAAACAGAGAGAAGACGTCAGACATGAAGCGACAGAAGCTCGAAACGCTCAGCAGAAGACAGAAGATTCTTTAAGTCCGTCGTTTTTGGCCTGTATGAGGAATGTTTGTCAGAAAACGTGAATTAAAACACTTGATGAACAGCGTGAATACGAAGCACATTAAAAGACGTTAAAGGCCAAGAACGACCGTCTTTCTAACAAGCTGAACGATGAAGAACGCACCTGGAAGCTGTGGACGTACAACTGAACCCGGTGAACTCCACAGCAGCAAAGGAAGTTTTTGTATAAAAGGACACAGGATATGGTTACAGTGCTGATAGAAACATGGCAGACGAACGCTGAGCCGAACGCCCGGCGAGGTCTGCAGCCTCATGGAGGACGGAGCAAAGACGTGACGCCATCCAGACGCACCTGCTGGAGTCTCATTTATGGACGTTCTGTCACTTCATTTCTTCATTTATAGAAAAAAGATCAGACAGCCTGTGAAACTGCGGCGGTTAAACCATCAGACTGTCACCTGTGCAGGTAAGCGGTAGCGCCGCGGCTAGCTGGTGCGTAAACGTCGGACATGAGGTCAGAGCTGCTGTTTCCTCTCATCCTGTTCATGATGTTTGTTCATTTTCAGCCTGAAATTCTTACATGTTGCACCTTTAAAGAGTGACGGATGAGTCCCGGCCTTCGTCTCAGCAGGAGGAAGGATTGGTTCACGCTGGACACGCCTCCGTTTTCCACCAATCACATGAGGACTGATGGATGATAAACTGCTCCGGTCGGAAGAGGAGGGCCTCTCTCAACCCACTTCTTCTCTCTCTCCCAGGAAAACTGCAGCAGGGAATTCTGGGAAGGGCAGCCCCACAGATCACCGGAGCGCTGGGATGGAGGATGAGGAGTGGTTGCCATGGTAATTGAACTGGGTTGTTTCCCTCCCTCTCTCTTTTCAGCGGGTGTATTACAGTCAGAATTGATCTGCATCCTACGTACCTGTTCATATTTCAGGGCTCCGCTCTAATGGAAACACACACACACACACACACACACACACACACACACACACACACAGGCTGGATGTAATGCGTTTGAGTTAGGCAGCATATTGGAAATGCCAAGCCAATGTCTGAGAAGCTAAATCAGCCACTGTGTGTGTGTGTGTGTGTGTGTGTGTGTGTGTGTGTGTGTAGGTGTGTGTGTGTGCGTATAGGTGTGTGTGGGCAGGTATTTTTAGAAGTCAGTATCAGGCTGTTATCACGCCTTGTTCAGCCCACCAGTCACACACACGCACACACACACACACACACACACACACGCTGTCTGGATGTGATGAAGATGTTTTATCCACGGAGGCGAAATAAAACACCTCTGGAATCCCTGATCCATCGCGCGTGTGTGTGTGTGCGTGCGTGTGTGTGCGTGTGTGTGTGTGTGTGCACGTGCGTGTGTGTGTGTGCGTGCATGTGTGTGTGTGCGCGTGCGTGTGTGTGTGTGCGCGTGCGTGTGTGTGCACGTGCGTGTGTGCGTGTGTGTGTGACAGCAGAGGATGACTCTGTTCTCATGTCAGATCTTCGCTCTCAGACTTCAGCTCATTAGTACTACCTCTCTCCCTCACTGCAGACATGCAGTACTACTGCAGTACTGGCAGTATTACTCGCGTGGCTGATGTATTACACCTGTCAGTATTCTTACCTCATCTTTTATGACTGAAAACTGCTCTCACTGACACAGCAACACCCACTGATACTTTGAGTTAGACTTAGTTCCATTAAAGGAGTACTCCTCTCATGTTACATCAGTTTACTACGTTATAAGAAGTACTCACACCATGAGGGTGTAATCAAAGATGCTATCGTGTCGCATTATGAGAAATGTAGGAAAAGGGACCGTTGTGAGTCTCATCATTGGTTTACTCCTTTAACACTGCGACTACAAATACTACAAATACTACTACTCATTGACCACTAGTCCTAAATAAATTCATTTCAAACAGACCAGAACTTACACACACACACACACACACACACACACACACACACACACACACAGAAGCCATCAGGACAGTCTGCTGCTGAACTGGAAACCAGCAGCTTCCCACACAAACGCAGCTCCAGCTGCATCCAGACGCCTCGAAAGCTCCTTCAGCGTTTCTCAGGCAGCTTCCATGACAACTGATACCATGAGCACATTCTTAAATCAACTGAGGCGCCATCCAGGACCACCGAGTCCAGACCAGGACTGGGTCATGTGACGGACAGGACCCCGCAGGAGGACAAATGGTGGCACGCTGCTGCAGTGTCTCGTGGGCTGTCAGCTTCAAGGTGAACATCAGGTGAGAGCTGGACTCCTGTCAGCCGTGTTACACGAGAGCCAGCTAACATCTCTAACAGCCACAGACACTGAACTGACTCCTCCTGTGAGGAGGAGGAGGAGGAGGAGAAGTGTGTCACTCTTCATCTTATCTCACTGGCAGCTTCTTCATCAAACTGAAGATTCCAGAACAAACTCTGTGGAGGTGGAGGTCCTCACACCCGAAATCCTCCTTCCACCATCCCCGTCTGCATCCTCATCATCACTCCTTCCTCTTCCACAGCCAACAGTCGTGTCTCCTCCTCCTTCTCCTCCTCCTCTATCTCCTCATCTACTGTTCTCTTCCTCCTCTTCTTCCTCCTCCTCCTCTTCCTCCTCTCTACAGACAAAAGTGTCTTCTTTGCTGGATTAAAGCCGACTTCAAAGAATTGTTTTCATGTGAGAAATACAGAGCGGTGCTCCGTCACAGCTGACTGTTTCTGTACAGGTGGGCAGTGCAGGTGTGAAATGTTTGGTGTTAAAGCAGTGACTAAAATGAAAACCACACACACAGAGACACACACACACACACGCACACGCACACACACACACACGCACGCACACGCACACACTGCTGGAGTCAGAGGAGCTGGTAGAAACATTAATATGTTCGTTTAAGTTGTTAGCAGTTATTGCTGCTCATAGAGTTGCTCTAAGCCGAGAGGGTCAGGTGTTTTTTGCCCTGGGTTTTGGCTGTCAGGCTGGAAAGACGCTCCTGACCTTGCCTCTGATTGGTGGAGGTTGTACCTGCAGTCAGGTAAAACATCACCAAACAGTGAACACATGAAGGATGAAGGAGATGACTGACGTGTCAGTCAGACGAGGCCGTGAAGCAGAACACGGACTCGACATTTCTCATGACGTCGCAGGTCTGCTGATAGAAGCTGAATGTGGTTTTGAAGTGCGGTTGGTGTCTGACGCTGCGCTCTCTCTCCATCAGTTCTTCGTCGCCTGAGTCTGCCTCGGTCAGAGCGAACGGCTGCAGGATCTGACACGGAACACTAAAAGGTGAGCGGCGAGGAGCACTCTGCTGTCATGGAAACAAGGTGCGTGCTCCGGGTTGCACTTTTCCAGACAGAGGTTTGTTTTGGTGCGTGAGGTCAGGCCGCCCTCGGACGTCCAGCAGTCCCTCAGGTGGACACTCTGACTTCCACTCCTGTCTCTGATGAGTCGGGGAGGTCGTCCTCCAGCCGCCACGACGGGCCGAGTCCTCCTGACTGTTCGATCAGTGTCAGGTCACAGGAGTAATTGGTGCACCTCTGCTCAGGTCAGTGTCCCTCTGTGACCTTTAACCTCCCAATTAGTTGCCTCTAATCTGCAGCTGGAGTTTATTCTGCCGGCTGCGAGTGAGCGTGTCAGCTAAAAGCCTAAATGTCAGCTGGAAATGCTAAAAGCTCGCGGCTGATAATGTGGTAAATGTTAACCGCTGATGTGAACGGGAAATGATCTAATGCGGTCGTGTGGATGAGGCGAGGCACCGGGGAAAAGTCGTGTGTGAGTAAAATCACAGCCTCTGCTTCAAAATGTCACCGGAGCGTTTTTACAAACTGCACAGTTTTGGGTTTTGGAAAGCTTCAACATTTCATCCTGTCAGGGACCAACTGCACGACGCCGCGTCCGTCCTGCGAAGAGCAACAGGAGCCGTTTGTCCCGTCTGACAGGTGAAGTGCTGCCCACTGACATGCGTGATCTTAAATCTCTGAAAGGTATGAAGTACACGTCATGATATTTTAGATATGTGTTCCGCTTCACTGGTGTATGAACGCAGACGCTCCCTCAGTTATCGCTAGGCCACCAGAGTCTGTCACTGTGATGTGGACGCGTACTCAGGTGTGAACACTGCGCTGTGACATCACCGGTGGGTGTGGTCACAGTTCTGACCGCCAAAACATGGCCGCCACAAATCTCTGGATGTAAACACACTTTATTTTGTAAACCTTTACTTAAATACTTCCTTCTTCCTCCTTCCTCTTTCCTTCTTTCAGCTCTTCCTTCTCTCCTTCTTCCAGTGATGTGATTCTCCCATGATATCTTTATTGCACCTCCTCCTCCTCCTCCTCCTCCTCCTCCTCCTCCTCCTCCTCTCCCTCCATGTTACAGGCCTGCTGAGGCATTAAGAGGTGTTGCACAGATGTTGCCTCTTCCTCTTCATCGTGTGTGTTAGAGTGCTAATGGCTAACAACTTTATGGGACTGCAGAGGATATCCTCCAATATTGCTCCTCCTCCTCCTCCTCTCTTCCTCCTCCTCGCCTCATCGAGTGCTGATGAAGCTGCTGTGTGATTAAAATGTTCCACAGATGTTGCCTCTGTCTCTAACACTCCCCCTCGTCCTCCTCCTCCTCCTCTCCTAAGCTGTGAAAAACGTGCAGCCGTGGAGGATTTCTTGCAGCTCTTACATTCTTCGTCTCCTCCTTATCTTTTGGCCCTGGTGTACAGATGGTGCCTCCTTTTCACCTCCTCCTCTTCCTCTCCTCCTACTGCTGGTCTTCCTCTTAGTGAATAAAGTGTGAGACGGAGGAGAAAATGAAAACACTTCTGCTCTTCAAGCTTCTCTTCACTAAAGTGCGACTCTACTACGACTCAGAGGGAAGTTTACACTCTTTGTTTATCTGGACCTTCTTTACAGTAAAAAACAAACATATACGTGTTTACATTCTGTTCATAAGGACCAGGGCCATTGATATGATGACTGACAGCAGGATAGACCAATCCATTTGTGCACAAGCCTCAGTGGGCGGGACAACAGCGTTTTCCATCTTTTCATCCTCCTCTTCATCCCCTTCTCCTAAATAAATCTAATGAAGTCCCACATGTGTTCATCCGCTGCATCCAAACACTCTTCCTCCTCCAATAGAACTCTTCTTCCTCCTCCTCCTCCTCCTCCTCCTCCTCGTGTTGAAGTGCTGATGAGGCTGGTGTGCGATTAAGGAGGTGTTCCACAGATGTTCCCTCTGTGATTGATTGCTTCATTTATTGTCTGAGGGCTGAATGTAATAAACTCATTAGCACACTCCCCGGGTAGGAGGCCTGTGTGTGTGTGTGTGTGTGTGTGTGTGTGTGTGTGTGTGTGTGTGTGTGTGTGTGTGTGTGTGTGTGTGTGTGTGTGTGTGTGTGTGCGTTCGCTGTCACGACCTACGGTGTCCAGCTCCGTCTCTCTGACACTTGATTAATGGTGCTTTTCTTGTCTCCGGGGTGAGTGGGTCAGTCTCATCCCTCCACCCTCCTGCTTCTGTTGCACTAAACTCAGCTGGTTGTCAAGTCACGAAGTTTTTACACGTTTGACGTCTGAGAGGTTTCAGTTAAAGAGCATCGACGACAGGGATTCGGTCCAAAATCCCAAACTTAGTGTCAAACGGAGCTTCTAGCACCTGAAAGGAAGCAGCTCCTGTTAGAAAAGGACTCAGGTGTGACGGACAGGTGCAGAATCATTTCAGCTCAGTGGAATCACAGCAATCATAAAGAAAGCTAAAGGTTTGACGTCACTCGATTCATCATGAGTGAATCAGTGACTGGATGATGGATTAATGCTTTCTCTGAGTGAGCGAGTGAAGGACGTGTGGCTGAATGATGTTATTCAATGATGAAAACAACACGACCACAAAGACACACAACAACCACAAACACACAAAACAACCACAAACACACACACAACAACCACAAAGACACACAACAACCACAAACACACACAAAACAACCACAAAGACACACAAAACAACCACAAACACACACACAACAACCACAAAGATACAAAACAACCACAAACACACACACAACAACCACAAAGACACACAACAACCACAAACACACACAAAACAACCACAAAGACACACAAAACAACCACAAACACACACACAACAACCACAAAGATACAAAACAACCACAAACACACACAACAACCACAAAGATACAAAACAACCACAAACACACACACAACAACCACAAAGATACAAAACAACCACAAACACACACACAACAACCACAAACACACACAACAACCACAAACACACACAACAACCACAAACACACACGACCCACCTCACAGTCCCGCTGTGTCGCTCCTGTGCTCGAGGGTCTCGGGTCTTTTACGTGTCCGCGTCCGGAGACGCCCTGTGTCCGTCCATGGCTGCAGGACATTTGGGGTTCAAATCGCAGCTATTTCTGGACATTATTTCAGAATCTTTCAAGTTTCTTATTCGTCATTACTTCGTTACCAGGACGTTAGATTAAACATGTTTTAACGCAGCCCGACGCCCGTTCAGAAGTTCCTAGACCTGCCCCTGGTCCACGGTGTCCTTGAGCAGGACGCTGAACTCCACCTGTGGCCGGTCTGTGGCCGACCCCTGACCCCGCAGGTGAAATATTTTTGCATGTGACAGTCTGGCATGTAAAGGGCCACATCATTATTTTCTCCGGTGTGATTGAGAGCTTTAATTTTCAGAATAAGGCGCGAAAGCCTGCGGATCAATTTCCTCAGCAGTGTTTCTCATTACAGCTCCGTTCGCTGCTGCACTCGCTTTGTTCCACATTGATCTCGCTCCATTTCAGGATGAAGCTAATGCCACATATTTATCCAATCCCTGCCTGTGAATCACAGCCTGCAGCCCAGGCAGCAGGGGCCAGGAGCGCTCGACTGGATCCAGGTCCTGTTCAGCCTCTGACCACCAGACAAGGCTGGGTCAGACACCCAGACCTGCCAGGCGTCAGCTGAAATGAGGAATTTAACATTTTGCAAAGTATGCACCATTAAAGCACAGTTTTAGCACATTATGACGAGGGTCTGGAGGTGAGTCCTGCCTCACATCCTGGCTTCGTGGTCCCGTCTTGAAGGAGTCCTTCAATCAAAGTTTCATTTTTTGAGATTGACTTTTCCTTCTGGACCCCACAAGGTCGGTTTAGTAGCTATTCTGGAGTTTTCAGTCGTTTCCACTTTCACATGGGTCATTTGTTGACTTGAAACACCAGCATGTTCACATGGGTTTTGATTAGCAGAGCCCCCCACAGTCCTGAATCCTGTCCTGTTCCTCTGCTTTACATCACTGTAACCAGAATATCTTTGGATTTTCTTCTAGACATTTGAAGGCATTAGCTTTCCAATATTTTCCAGACAGAACCACTGATCAGACAGGAGATGGTCGAAGTGGTGGTTGTCGTAGTGGTCTGCCTGGTCTCGTCCGCTGCCCGAATAAAGCAGAAAATCCCACAATATGAATTAAACTGAACTTTTGGGAAAGACTGGGAAAGCTTGTTGATTGGTTTCCTGTGGGGGAACAGAGCGAAGCAGCCTCCTCTTCCTCCTGCCAATTGGCCGTCTCTGCTTGATTTTTGGACGTCGACTTTGAGTCTGTCTCCTCGCCAGATTATTTTTTCCTCTCTGCAGCGCTATCAATAGCCCGTCACATGACAGGCACGCGTGGTTCATGTGAGGATGCTGGCTGGGAACCAGGAGGCTGATATGGCTCCCCTCAGCGCCCAGGCGGCCCGGACGGTGTGTGTATTGCAGTGCATTAAGAACGCTGCAGGGAGGATAGCAGCAGCGATATATTTAGTAATGACCCAGTTCTAAAGGGTGCTGGCAGGGGTGAACGCTCGTCCCTGCAGGATCATTTCCCAAAATGAGACCAGATCAAAACCAGAACTCCAGTGCAGATACAGTGATGCTGCCCTGTGCAGTGGAAAAACCCCACTGTTCATATTCTGAACACCTCAATGAAAACACACATGCTGCCTCGTGCAAGTCTGCTTTAATTTTAAGCGTTTTGTCCTCGTTTTCACCTCTGAATGAATCGCATTCATGAAATTTAAAATATGATAAGTGCCTGATCTCTGCTGCTTCACACCAACAGGACTCAGAGAGGAGCTGGAGAAACACGGTCCCTTCATTCATCTCCCACCTCCATCATGTTAACTCGGCTTTCAACTGGATCTCACGGCCTTCCTCAGCAAACAGTTTGCTCAGCTGCCATCCAGACAGCAGGTGGTTGTGTATCGGGAGAGGTAACGCTGGAGAAAGGAGGCCATTCACGGGCCTCCTTGATCCTCCTCCACCCATTGAGTGGCTCCTGGTCAAACTGCAAAGACAGAAAAAAGAACTTTCCTGCCTTAAAACTCATTTCAGGTCGTGAACGTCTCTGAAGTTAGTTGTATTAAAATGACCTTTGTGGTAAAAGTTGAGCCACGCGCCTCGACGTCCTTCCTGAGAAGCCATAATAATGTCACATTACTTCCCTCCTTTGCTTCTGAGTCTGAATTTGGAGTATTTGCGCTGCCGTTGCTGAGCTTTCAATACATCTGCCGTCATTATCATTTCCCTCAGTCATCTTCACTCCACTGCAGAGAAAAAGGACGTCACTGAAGTCCAATTTTTTTACATCAAACTGCTGTTTCATGGGCCAAATACCAACAAATACAATAAAAACGATTGATCACAGAAAAGAAACTCTTTGTTCGCTTGAGTTTGTTGGTCATCCTGCGACCCCTCAGATTCATCTTGAGATCCACTGAAGGGTCTCGACCCCCACGTTGACCCATACAATCTAAACCAGCGTGAGGACTTTTTGTGGAGATGTGCTCCTGTGGAGGCTGAAATGCTGCAGAGCTCCTGTCAGAAACTCTCAGCCAACCCACTAATCCACTTCAGTGAAGCGTCCTCCAGATGAAATATAGGTTGTTAGCTCAAAGTAAAGAACTTGTGACCCATTTACACATCAGCAAACTCAGTTTTAGCCCCCTCTGCTGTGAGGAACCGCCGGACGCCGTCACGGCGCCCGGCCTTTTCCACCCAACAGTCACGGCTCACAACCTCAATTCCGGTCCCTGCTGACTCTCACATAATACTGTTTTTGGAGTCGGTTTGTTCCTCCGGAGGGAACGCAGCCTCATATCCGCCCCATTTATACCAGCAACTGAAATCCCAAAGAAGACAGAGGATGTTATTTTAGGTTGTGCCTTCACAGAGGCCGAGCTGTCGGCCTGTTTTAAATCTTAGAAATGAAACGTGTCCATTTTCAGAAGGTCCCTGTGTGACTTTTCCCTGACCAGCGTCCTGAACTCATCACTGCCACAGGACCAGAGGAAACAGATGATCCAGATGTGCTTGGTGGCCTTTCTGGTCACAAATACGATCAGTCAGGAGATAAAGAGTCTAATTAAGACAATAGTGATTCCATAATTTGGCAGCAATGATCCATCCAAAACACATCGGACTTTCGTGTTAGCCATGCTAGCTCCTGTAGTTTATTTACCTACAGTATCTATCCACAGCACTTCCTGTCCCTCCTTAATTAATCTTATCATCTTAAGAAAACAAGGTTTAAAAGTGCTGAAACTGCCTGACTGTCAACAATAACATGAGTCCACCTGATACAGCTGAGCAACCAGTTAGCACACCTGGTGTGTGTTAGCTGCTGTTTCCCAGACTCCTCTACCTGCTCCTGGTTTTTAAAGAAGACTAAAAGCTTGAAAGTGCTAATGTGCATCTGTCGTCAGTGGATCTGCCGCTCGGCTTCGTCCCTGTCACGAAGCGATCAGTGAGAACGGACAAAAAGCTGCTGCAGTTTATCTGTAGTGCGATAAAACGTCATCCATCAACGACAAAACGTGTGACAGCACATACAGGCCTACCAGGCGGAATATGTTGTAGCACGTAGCCTGTTCTGTCCAAACTACATGTATTCATATTCAAATTCAGGTTAGCACAAACCCCGGGGCCCTCCAGCTCAGTTGAAGGGCCCTAGTAGCTCATCTGACCTCTATTAGCTGGAGGTGTTAGCTAGCTAGCGGCCTGTGTGTGTTTAGGGTACGTTCAGTCAGTTTCTGAGCTCCCAGTTGGAAAATTCAAGGAAGAACCTCACCAACCCCAACCTCAAAATCCAAGATGGCTGCCACGCTCATCAACAGGTGAAAGCTGGACATGCTGCTACAGTGTTTGGATGCTCAGAAGGCAGCGTGATGCATTGTTATCCTTGTTCTCCTGCAGGCGTCCATCTCACTTGTTGTACTGGATTAACTCGGGTGTGACGTCATTGTCGGATCCAGCAGATCAGCTTTTCGGAGAAGATCCACATGTCCTCACCCGTCACATGGTTCACGTCTGTTTCCATTAGCTCTGCTTCATGGTCAGTGTGAGCGTGCAGAGCTCTGTGGGGTTTGTGAAAAGGCTAATTTGGCTTTGCTTCTCGTGTTAAAAGGCTGCTGTTTAAGCTCTTTCTCGACCTTTTTTATGAATGTGAAGAAGAATATTGAGGTTCAGCTGCTTCTTCACATGCCTGAAGTGTTTCTGAGGATTTCAGACTGGAGTGACTCAAACCTGAATGGAGTATTTTTCACATCTTTTCTGTGTTTTTTGCTCGCTGATATTTTAGGTAAAGCAGGATCATCCGAGTGTGTGGAGGACGTGACTGCGGCCTCATCACATGTGTGAATGGGAAAAATATGAGTGACACCTCTCTGGGGTTTTGGCAGATTTCCTGTCTGACACCCCCCCAACACATACACACTCCCACCCTCACCCACCACACACACACACACACACACACACACACACCCTGTGTTCACCGTCTGAATCCAGATATTCAGTGATATTCAGCAGCGGCGTGCCAGCTGGTACATTTCAGCTGACTGCTTGTTGCTCGTCTTAATTTCACATCTCTTTTATTCTAAATTCATCTTTCAGTTTGAGCTCTGACATTATTTCAGTCGGATGACTCTTCTTCATGACATCATGCCAACAGAGTGAGGCTAAAGCTAACAGGTCCCTGGTCATGACATCATGCTAACAGAATGAGGCTAAAGCTAACAGGTCCCTGGTCATGACATCATGCTAACAGAATGAGGCTAAAGCTAACAGGTCCCTGGTCATGACATCATGCTAACAGAATGAGGCTAAAGCTAACAGGTCCCTGGTCATGACATCATGCTAACAGAATGAGGCTATATGAGCGTTACAATAGACTCATGATGAATTTTCTTTATTTATTTGAATTCAAACCTCTCTCGAGGTTCTGAACTTTGGCCTCAGGTGACGTAACGTGAACCCGCTGACCAGCTGTCGATCACTTGCAGACCCCTGACCCGGTTTGGTTGCTGGTTTTGTGGTTTCCTGTTTTGTGTTGAAAGTTTTCCTCGTGTGTCATCTTTTGCTTTACTTCCTGTGTTTTCCTGCCTTTGTGACGGCTGATTTGTTTCACCTGTCCCTCAGCCGTCTTCCCTGTCCGGCGTCCTCCCTCACCTGGTGCCGCTGCTTTGTTGTCCTGGTCTGTGCCTGTTTGGGATTCTTGGATTCTGCTTCCTGCTCGATCAGTTTGGGCTGCTTTCTTTGGACTCGACCTTCGCCTGCTTCACCACCCGTAAGCTTTTTCTTAATTGCCTTTTTGTGAATAAATCATTTGAACTGCAGCTGCTCTGATTTTGTGTCCTTGCTTTGTATTTCCTGAAGATAGTCTAGTTTTTTTGCAAGGAACTCTGGGAAAAACACCTGATTAGCATAACAAGTGTAAATCAGACTGACTTCATGATCTTGTTTTGCATCCACATGAAAAAAAATAACAAAAATTAAAAAAAAAAAAAAATTGAAACCTCATCCTGATGCTGCCTGAATCCACTCCACGACCCCCTGCTGGTCCCCCACCCTCAGGTTGAACCCCACCCAGCCATGAATCTCACATCATGAGCTCCCATGAACGATGAGGCTGCGGCTCCTGCTCACATTGCGTGTTAGTGATGAATGCTTCATATTACTGAATGAATAAAAAACGGGGTTAGGCTGCTGGAAGTCTCTCCAAATCCCGCGGGACTTCCTCCACCTCACAGGCTTCCCTCCATCCATTTTTAATGAGCAGCTCTGTAATCTCGCTGCTCTCGTTTCTTCCTACAGGCGATAATTACCTCACGACTTCTCCAGGAATTATGTCTCCTCCGCTGCTGCTTCATCAAATCATTTTAAAATCATAAAAATACAAAAATCACCTCATCTTTTACCTGTAGTAAAAATTCACAGGTAGCCTAATTCGTTAGTTTTATTTATTTTCTTTTACGCACTGGGATAAAAACGAGATAAAGAGGAAAATTAAAAATAAGGGAAACATCTGTTATTCCTCTTATTAACAGAAGATCATGTTTTTGTGTGTTTCACGATATTTTCCATTTTTCTATGGAGCCATGAAACACCGCTGCGATGCTTCTGGTTCTGTTGTGTTTAATTTTATTTGGTTTTATTTTATTTTAGTCTCTTTGATGTAGAATATTGATTTATGTAGACAAAGAATCGAGTTCATGGCTCATCCTTGGCGCATTAAGCAATCCTTATATTTTAATGTACAGGCGATTTAATGTCCCAGGACTCTTTATTCTTGGGTTTTCCGTCATGTCCCTGTGTGACATATTATGGGATATTTGCTGTAATTTGTAACGCATCAGGTATTTTCATAATTTTGCTTCCATCTTCGGGAGAGATGGCGCCGATGAAAGGCAGTAAAAGCTCTCTGTTTCTCCGTGTTGTTGCTGTTTTTTGTCCTCTGAGCAGCTTCCTGCAGACCCTCACATCACATCACATTAATGCAGAGACACGTCGTGCACGCGTGTCCCCGCGGGAGCCCGCAGCACGCACTGATGAAAATCTGCACGATCTTCATTAAACCTTAACCAAAGTACACAGCTGTAGTATTACTGCAAGCCTCACTGTGAAAACTGGAAGGCCGTAAAGGAGTTTTCCAGGACGGCCGTGCTCGTGCAACAAAGCCTTCAGAAGGCAGAAGAACGGTTTTTATCAGCGTGACCTGATGTGGACATTTTCTATATGAGACAAAATAAATGAGACTGACAGGACACTGTCACAGAGAAATTACAAGATCAAAGCAGGCTCCATAAATTAATACGTAATATTAACGGGAGGATTCAACGAATATCAATATTGTTAAAACACAATAAAGCGCAAAAAGTCGAAATAAAATCAAACCTCTGTCTCCTTCAGATGATGCTTCATCGTCATGTTCGTTATTTTTACCGTTTTATTATTTTTGGTTCAGTATTTGGAAACGAGAGCTCGTGTTATTCTGACATCTTTATTATTATTTTGGGATATTAAAATACAAAAATAAAAAGTCAGTAAAATAATAAAACCATCACAGTAAAATAGAAATATTCCGTTTGGAATTGCATTACGAGTCTTTTCTTGTTGTCTTTAGATGATTTTTAGTTTCATATTTTCCTCTCCAACATGAAGACGCGGTCTGTTTCCATCCTGCCTGGAGGATTATGGGATATTTAAATTATTAAAGGCCATAAAAAGAAAACAAAGTGAGAGCAAAATCATCCTTTCAGGACCACAAACTTCTCCACATCAGTTTGATTTTCTTTCCGTTATTGATGGACGAAATATTCACGTAGTTTCATGTTTTCTCCTGCAGAATGGAAACACGACCTGGTTCCACCCTCACAGCGAGTTTAAAGGACTATTTCAATACCATAAAACACATTAAAAAAATAAATACTGGTTCGATATTTCCTCGTGAAGCATGAAGAGCAGATCTGTCTGCATCCTGTCGTCTGGACTAAATGTCACGCAGACTTAAAAGCTTTAAAGCTGTTTGACTTGTGGAATTATTGGTCGATTTAAGATCAAGTTCAAAGTGATTTTAAGTCGCGGCAGCTCGGATTGTTCACGTTAGACCGAACAAACATCCTCTACATCAGGACCCTCCTCCTCCTCCTCCTCCTCCTCCTCCTCCTCATCTTCGTCCTTTGGATCGATATAAACTGAGTGCTGAGACGCGCGGCAGCTCAGGGACTCTCCCTTATTAATAATGAATGCCCTCCAACCGTGTGTGTGTGTGTGTGTGTGTGTGTGTGTGTGTGTGTGTGTGTGTGTGTGTGCGCGCGCGCGTCTTCATCAATTTGAACGCACAAACCCTCCAGATTAAACCACACTTTGACCAAAATGAAAATAAAAGCACACACTTCTTTTCAAACATTAGTCGTTTTATTTATTACTCTTCATCATTTTAGCAATCTTTTTATTTTTTTATTTCTCAGTAGGCCTATAATCTGTAAAGTATCAATCTGTGTTAAAACTGTCTGGGTTAGACTATTTATAATAGAGCTTTTTTATTCTCATTTTCTCAAAATCCTTTGATATACATATTCTCTCGTTAGATGATTCTTGGAATAAGTCCTTTTTTTTAAACTCTTTTTGTTACGCAACATCCCCATAAACAAAGAGACAAACCAACAAACGAACAGAAGTACACATCTTTTTGTCAGAAGGCAGTGGAAACGTCATCTGTGCCTCAGCAAAGAAATAAACAACCTCTTGGAATTTATTTACTGTATTTATGTAGTTTATGATGCTACTGTACTGTTGGGACGCAGCTTTTTAATCTAACATACGGACCTAAAATATATCGCCTCTAAGGTCGTCTAGTATGAGTCAGGCCGTATGAAAAGGGGGGATGTGCTAAATGGCAACAGTCATATCTCTCTTCAGCCACGGTTTGATTTTTTTTAGCTACACTGGCCGTGAAGTCACGTCTTCGTATTGCTGTCGGCTTGTCTGAACGTCCTATTTCTTTCCTCCAGGAACCGTTTGGCTCACAGATTCATTCATTTCTAACACAAAGGATTCTGCTGAGCAGGGACGTGACGGGACAGAAGAACGGCGGGAAATCAACTGCCAACACTCACTGAAGTTAAACGTGTTTCTACTTTCACGTCCAAAACGTCCTCGGTGGACTTCCGTCCGGCTGACGCGTCTTTAACTTTAACTTGTTCTCGGGAGATTTCGGGAAATGAGCACATGGATTCAAGCAAGAACAGACAGAAATGTTCGTTGAAGCCGTTAGCTTCAGGATGGACATTTAGCATGAACTCCGTTAGCCTGCTGAAGGGACGATTTTCATTCATTAAACATCTTATTTTGACATGCTTGAACCTGAACTCTCAGCCAACCTCATGCAGTCTCTTGCCTGCTAAAATGAGCCGTTAGCTAACCAGACCTACGCGGGTTTAGCTGATAAACCACGTGGTTAGCTAACCTGATGCAGCCCCATGTAGCTGCTTACACAAACATCGTCCGATTAGCCTCTAAACTGTTAGCAGCCAAACCAGTTAGCTAAATCCAACTGTTAGCTAATCGGACTCAATCTGCTTTAACTGCTGAAATGAACTGTCACCTAGCTTGATCTGTTCTCGCCGCAAAAATGAGCTACAGGCTAATCGGAACCAATTTATTTTGGCAGCTAAACGCTTTATTCATACTGGTGCATTCAGACAGTTTTCTGGGCGTTGATTTAACTCCAGTTAGCATCAGTCTGTCCATGAATCTGTGCCCCAGGCGTGCTGGACTACGGTGGCTTTCGAGTCCAAACGTTTGGTGGAGAACCAACAACTCACTGGACCAGAAGCTGAAAATGGTCACATTCGCTGCTGTTCCACGTTCGTCGTCATTTGTGCTCATTTCCTGAAATGTTCTGAGACCGTCTGAACTGACGTCATGCAATGTAAGATCAGTCTAGACTGTTCTTTAACGAAAAGCAGATTTTATACTCTCAACTACGTCCCTGCACCTGCGAGCACGGTGGGGAAAATAAGGCTATGGTCACACCAGAGACTGGTTTCTTCACGTGGCGTTGAGTTTGGAAGCGGTAGCTCGTGGGATAGCAAGCTAGCCAGTTCAACAACCGCAGTAAAACACTATGAATTTTGAAATACACCTACCACTGCCACACGATTGACTGCAAGCCATGCTGCACAGGTCAAAGGTCAATACTGTCAATGCCCCAAATTTACCTGCAAACCCAGGTTTACCTGTACAGGAGGACATCCTGCAAGACCGACCGGCCAACTGTGACGGCCAACCAATTAAACTCAGTGCCACTGTGATAAAAGCTGGTGTGACCGTGGCCTGAGCACAATAAACAGCCAATAAGAACACAAATATTACATCACCATCAAGCACTCAGTCCTTCAGACCTACCGGGCTCAACGCAGTCGACATGGCGCAATAAAAAAGGAAAATCTGTCCGTGATGGAAATGAGGCGGCCGCTCTGAAATGGTCTCCAGGCCTTGACTGGTCTTATTGATTTCGTGGAGTTAAGCTCGGCCTCGCGTTACATGAATGTGCACCTTAGGCTATAAGGGAACCCTAATATATAGCCCGATACTGTGTCAGCACCCAGCAGCCACAGGGTGCTTCCAGGCCTAGCCTACTAAACATCAATAATTAATGGTTGACTTTAATACTGTGTAATTCCACGATTGTAAGCGGGCATGGATCCATCAAATTTTCATCATTGTCATCGTTTCAGCTCGATGGCTGGTTGAATATTTCATGTGATCGACCTCCGGGTCAGGTCGGCGTGTGATTGGATGAGCGCCGCAGGAGGACGGCCCGCAGATGTCCCAGCAGGGCGAACCCGGCCGCCGCGTGGTGATGTAGTAAAAATCCATTTGGGGCGTAGTTTTCTGGTGATGACGTCAAACTCAGTCCTTTTGAAGTTGTTCTTTTTTTTGTCAGTATCGAAGAGGAGCTAACACTCTTTTCTATTTTCTTTTTTCATTTGTGTTTTTCCTTTTTTTCTTCTTTTCGCTTTGTGTTTTTTATGTTTTCCTTCGTTTCTGTTAAAACGCCAGCCAAGTCAGTACGGTGGGCAGCGTGCTTAGGACCAAGGCGAGGCCCCTGGCGTCGGCTGATCTGGGGGCTCCGTTGCCGCCACCACACAGTTCAAACAAACTCCCACGGAAATCCAGGTTGCGGGACTCCTTTTTCAGTTTCTCCCAGAGGTCCGTCGCTCCCTCCTGGCAGTCCGCCAGCGCCGTCGTGGCGCAGGAGTGGAAGTTATCCCAGTAACTGGCAGGAGAAAACACAGCAAGCGTTAACACCACGAGCCCATGACTGCAGTGGGAGGCTGCTTTAAACCGAATGCATCATCCACTCGAGAGGCAGAGCCAAGAGTGGAAGTCATCCCAGAGTCTGGCATGACAGAAAACACAGCGAGCAAAAAGCTTATGAAGACACAGCCGGTGAAGTTTAGAGTCCAGTAAAACAACAGCTAAAGCGAGCGCGGAGCCTCGCGCCATGTTTACTCCACTGTCTGCCTCCACGAGCGTCCGCCAGGTGACGATTCCTGGGATTAAAAACACGCTGCGCAGGTAAACAGACTCCATCCATCCATCCATCCATCCATCCATCCATCCATCCATCCATCCATTCATTCATTCAGCCATTCGGCCTGTAAACAGTCTCAACCAGGTGATGAAATCCAGGTGAGTCAGTTTTCAGGTAATGAAAGCTGGAAACGACAGAACAAGTGTCACGTGACCAGACTTCATTCATTCCTGTCATTTGTTCCCTCCTCCTCCTCCTCCTCCTCCTCCTCTTTGCCTCTTTTCTGGGTGTCCTCCCTTTCCTTTCCCTCCTCATTGCTCCCTCCCTTCTTCCACTGTCCCTTCTCCCTTGCTTCCTATCCTCCTTCCTGTCTTCCCTTCTTTATTCTTTACACCACGCCCCCTCCTTCCTCTTTTGTCTCCTCCTTTACTTCCCTTCCCTCCTTCCTTCAGTCTTTTTTCATACCCTTCTTTTCCTCCGTTGTTCTTCATCCCTCCCCCTCCTCTCTATGATGTTTTATTCATACTGAAGCAGCTTCCTCCCCCTCATCCTCTCCTTCTCTTCATGTCTTTCTCTTCCTCCTCTCCTCTTCCTCTTTGCTGTTTCCTTTATTTATTTGTATTATTCTGTTTTATTCCTCCTTATTCTTTGTCTTCTGGCTCCCTCTCACTCTCTCATCTGTTCATCTTTTTTCCTTCCTCCTCCCAGTTAATGTAAAGATGACACCAGCCTGCTCAACGACGCGTGCTCACACACACACACACACACACACACACACACACACACACACACACACACACACACACACACACAGCGTATCTAATCCAATCTTCCAATCTGCCCTTATTGATGTTGACCTCCTGAACTGAGCCGTGTCGATGCTACATCTCTGAGCAATTAACGCGTGTGTGTGTGTGTGTGTGTGTGTGTGTGTGTGTGTGTGTGTGTGAGGAAGCGTATTAAAGCTTCCCTCCTGCCACGCCTCAACACCGCTGTGATGGAGCTGTCACTGAATTAAAAAATCATATGTGTGTGTGTGGAGGGGTGGGGGTTCTTGCTGCAGCGTGCCATCTGGTGCCCACCCGCTTTGGGTGGTGGGGTGAGCGGGGGATAAAAGGGGTTGTGGGGGGGGGCTGCCTTGCACACATGCAGCCTGTCAGCTACACCCCCTCAGGCTCTGCAGTGAAATCACTCATTTATTTATTTTCTCTGTTAGATGACGAAGACTCACAAATAAATTAGGACTGAAAAAGAACAAATCACATCGACCAATTTGTCTGTTATCTGTGTGTGTGTGTGTGTGTGTGTGTGTGTGTGTGTGTGTGTGTGATTTCAGTAATGTTAAAAAGCCACAGAACAAAAAAAGGCTTGTTGGAGGGAGGTGGACGGCCTGAGCCAGGCAGGCCTGAGAAGACAAGCTCAGGGGAAACGAAGCCCTGCGGTGACGCTGATGTAGAAATACACGAGCGAAGTATGAGTACCTGGAAATACTGACATTACGTTTAATTCAGTGCTTGTTAATTTGCCTGTTTCAGGATCTGGACGATGTGGCTCTGCAGGATTCTGGTTGGACGCAGACATTCAGGCGTCACTGAGTTTGACAGTTTGGTGGTTTTTAGTGTTTTTGTAAAAGAAAAGATGATGGAACATTTTGTCTTTTCAGGCCTCTTCAGTCCCCCTCCTCCTGATGCTAAGACCCCCTCTGACTGACAGCAGGAAGCGTTTCTGCTGCTGCTGCTGCTGCTGCTGATGATGACGATGTTTCCGTCCTCTGGACGCGTGAACGTACCTGCAGATCTTGTGCAGGTTCTCCCTGTCGTCCAGGTCCTGGGGATAGTTGGCCATGTTCTCCCCCAACTGAAGCAGACAGTCCGAGAAACCTTTGAAGACGGAGTCACATTGACCAGCGCTGACCAGCACCGTCTGCAACACAGAGACTGCACAGAGGAGGAAGAGGAGGAGGAAGAGGAGGTAAGGCGGAGGGGGAGGATAGAAGAGAAGCAAGAGAAAAAGAAAAAAAGAGAAAGTCACAATCAGCTTCCTCCTGCAGGAAAAAAGCAGACCTCTGATTGGTCACATCAGGACCAGTTTTCCTTCATAAGGTCCCAGTTTGAGAGTTTAACCACCAGTTTCTTCACCGTCAGGCCTGATTAGAACATCCTTTAACCACATTTCAGTGTTTGGTTTCAAAGATTTACTTTCAATGTAATTCAGTTCAGTTTGTTTTGATCCCTTCAGCCTGTGTGAGGTCACTGCTGGTGTCAGTTGACGAAGCACCGGACAGAACAGACGCCGCTCTGCACAGATTAGCAGTGATCTCACACACTGAAGCTCGTGGCCGTCCGCGGACTTCAGCGTCCTCCGACGTCTAATTCTGACATCAGCAGATGGAGGAACTGCAGGGAGAGGTTGGCTCGGAGCGGAGGGCCTGTGTCTTTATCGGCGACAAGTCAAAGGATTCTCCAGCACAGACATTCAGAGGAGAGTGACACTGAGACGACCGTGCTGACACTGAACGCACCGTGTTCAGCGCAGCGTCGTCAGCAAACGACAGAGAACCGCTAACAAATCAACTGGATTTCTTTCGCTTCAGTCTGACACTGATCGAACAGCTGCTGACTGAGAGGTACCGAGGAAGCGTCTGCGCTCAGCGGCCACTTTATTAGGAACACCCGGCGAAAGCACTTCGTTGCCTGTGTTGCACTCTGACCATGAAAATAAAGTTGAATCAGAAAGAATCTAATCTAAAGCTACTGCAGCCTGGTACAACAGGCTGTGTGTGTGTGTGTGTGTGTGTGTGTGTGTGTGTGTGTGTGTGTGTGTGTGCGCGCGCAGCATTACTCTCCTCCCTAATTCACTTTCACAGAGAGAAAACTCAACTATAAAACACAGCACGGGTTGCCAGGTCTGACACGCCTCCACCCCCCTCAGCAGGTCTCACACACACACACACACACACACACACACACACACAAGCGCGCGCGCGCCCCTTTCCATGACCTCTGTTAGCTCAGCCTGTGTGTGTGTGTGTGTGTGTGTGTGTGTGTGTGTGTGCGCGCGCGCGCGCGCGCGCGCGCGGTTGATTAAGCAGGGGATGGGGCTGATTGATTGGTTTGGATAATAACACGCCTGCCGTCCGGTTCCACTCGATCAAACTGTGGACTAACACAGCGTGACGTGTCGGGCGAGACACGCCTGTTAGAGGAGGACGAGGGGGCGGGTCCATCCGTCCACCCTGACTGCCGCGCGTAAAAACTTCGTCGCCTCACTCCTCCGACGCTGCTGGACTGATGATGGTTGAACAAAAGTGAATGAAAACCGATGCAGCAGAAGCACAGACGGCCTGTTTTATTCCTCTGACCTGGCTCCTGCTTTACCCACAATGCACTCGCCCACAGATGGTTCAGGTGCGTTCTGCCAGTAGCGGCCGCAGCAGCGATGAGGAGCAGCTACGGAGGCCTGGTGGGCTCATTTCTTTTCACAACAGATGAGGTTGCCTCAGGTGACACCTGGCTTAACTTGACACTCTTGAACACCTGCGAACACACACGGACGTGGAGATGGTCGGCGTTCCCTTTAGTGTGACCGTCACTGACCTCCTGCGAGCCCTGACACAGATGTTTCTACGGTGGCTGACAGAGCTCAGCTCCCAGCAGCTGAAGGAAACACCTTCAAACTCCACACTCCTACCCTCCACCTCTGAAAACGAGCGGCCGCTGAGCGCTGACATCAGCAGAAAACACGAGCCGAGGAACACTTTCAGTCTGAACGTGACTGAAAAGATCTGAGTCTGTCAGAAGGTCAGACATCAGTACTGAGTTTCAGTAAAGTACAAGTAATCTGTCAAAGGTTGAGTTACTCATTACTTTTCAGATTACAGTATTAAACCCCCTCCCTGTCCAGTGAAAAGCTCGTATCTGCAGCTGTGTTGATGCTGAATGTTTGTGCTGAACTGAAGGATGAAGAGTTTGTTTATTTAAAATTCTTCTTCTTCAGCGCTCCTCAGAGTTTTTGGAGATACGTGGTTCTCACAGGACGCCGCGCTGCGAACATGTGATGATCCTATAGAATCTGAAGCACTGATGAAGATTAAAGCACCAACAGGACACAAAGCAGTTCAATGAGCTCCAGACGAAACATGTACAGCAGGAAAAACACATGAATGAAGCAGGACATGAATCCACACACAGCACTTCTACTGCACAGCGTGTACTTTTACTTGAAGCACTTTAAGTAACTGTTGCATAAAGTACTTCAATACTTTCACTTGAAGCTTTTGTTCAAAGTTTTTTCGTGACCTCGGAAACATCGAACTTTGACCCTCATCTGTTCAGGTGTGTGCGTCACTTTAGCGTCCCCCCGGAAACTTCCTCTGCAGCTCTTTCCCCTTGTTTTGTGTTGAACTTGTGTTTTTCATGCAGCTTCTGTGCTGCCATGTTGTTTTTCTTGACTTGTGTTTAAGTGTGTCGAACTCTCAGCCTTCACAAGGTACAAAAATCGTCTAACTATCCCAAAATATTCCCATATTCAGCAGATGATTTGTTCATTTTTCACAGGGAGACAGCAGTAAGCCTGGATGAAACAACTACATCTGAGGTCAGAAAATATTTTGTATCCAGGGCTTGTGTGGGGGTGCATGTGAATGATTACAGGAATACTACAGGAATACTACAGGAATACTACAGGAATACTACAGGCACAGTGTCTCTATGATCCTCTCACTCTTCTGCAGCTACATGTTTCTGCTGTTTGATAATGAAGGTGACACTATTCTACAGAGTACACAGAGTATTTCTCAGGTGTATTTGTAGTACATAGTTTGGAGAATATTATAGATCCAAGATGGAAGTGACAGAAGTACTGAGAGGAAAAGGTGTAGTTATACATCCATCAGCTCAACACACTGACGGTCAGATGAGTCAGACTGGATGAAGGATCAGTGACTCACAGCTGGACTCACAGTCACTAATGACTCCCAGCAGTCCTGTAATCAAAGCAGTATTTATGGAATATTCCCATAATATTCCCATAAACCCACACGGTTTAATCTGTAACTGTCATTTCTTTTCCAGATTTGCAGGTTTCCAGCTCGGTGTCTCCCTGCTGTCTGTGAGTGTCTGAGTCTTCCTCGTGCTCATTCCCACTTTTTCTTTCTTCTTCTTTAATTATCCCATCAAATATTGTAATATTTATTGATGTCCATGAGGTTTAATGTCCATTCTTGACTTCAGTTAATAAAACCCAACAGAGTCCAGTAAGGAGCAGCTCTGGAGGTTTCCATCCCGTCACGTGACCTTCATCAGCCGCAGAAGAAGATCACGTGATCTGACAGAAAGCTGCTTGAACTGGACTTGGTGGTGAGACATAGCGTAGATCTTCAGTGTGTAAAGATTCATCACGTGCTCTCTGTGTTATATTCTGTGATATCTGTTATAATAGATATTCAAACTGCACTGAAAATTTCCACCAATGTTTCTAAAATTATTTTCATTTTTATTTCTATTGCTCATAATATTCTTATCGCGTCTTAATTTATATTTACAATTTAATTAATATTAAAAACACATTTAAAAGACGTTTGAAACACTTCTATCCTGTTTGCAGCTCTGCAGTTTATAAATGTTGATGTTTAAAATCTCCTCTGCTGGTGTCTTAATGTCCTGATGGCTGCTCTTCTTCTAATATTCACTTTGTGTGGATGAATGAGTGGAGCCCCTCCTCTCTCTCTCTCTCTCTCTCTCTCTCTCCCTCTGTCTTTCTCTCTCTCTCTCTCTCTCTCTCTCTCTCTCTCTCTCTCTCTCTCTCTCTCTCTCTCTCTGTTTCCGCAGGTGTCTCTCCACCATCCATCGCATTACATCATCTCAGACATGATGCTTCTTTCTCTCTGCGGCTCTTTTTCTTCACTCAAACGGGCCAATCGGCTCCAAAACAAGGTCACAAAAATACATGAATGAAGTGACCCCCCCCCCCCCCCCCCCCCCATCCTTTCATTCTTTTAATGCCATAAAATCTGCTCTTCCTAAAAGAAATCTGAGGCTGAATTATTTTTCCTTCGGGCTCTTTTCGATAAATAATTTTTCATAATTAGTTAAATCAAACCGACCTTCGCCAGGCGGGAAATTAATGATTTTTCATTTTGGGTATTTGAAGCTATTCGTGGGACTTTTCACGTTTTGTTTTTTTTATGTGTAAAAGCACCGTTTTCCTTTTACAAAAAAAAAAGTATTTCCCTTCTATTTTCTTCTATTTGTTGATTTTATTTCCTTTTTTCCGTTTTTAATTGGTTGATTCGTTTGTGATCTTTTTATCTTTTGTCTTCATTTATTTATCTTCATCCCTCCTCCTCCTCCTCTCACTCCATCTCTTCATGTCTTTTGGTTTTATTTTTATCTGATATGATGCGAGTGAAACCAGGACAGTCCCGACACACGCGCACGAGCGGGGGCGCGCGCAGCTTTTTCGTTCACGCCTCCCATCAAGCACGCTCGCACTCATTCACCCCACCTCCACCTCCACACACACGCGCACACACACTGTTGCCTGCAGTGCATCGGTGCCAGAAGCAGCGTGTTAGCTTCCACTCAGCAGACACACCCACCCTCCACGCGCACCAGGCCGTTTTCCCGCGTCAAAATAACCAAAAAACATGAATTACAGCATTTTCACAGCAATGAAAATGTCAAAAACATTTAAATCGTTTTTAATAACTGCTGAAAATATTCTGCACACACGTGGCCTCTGAAGAAAGATTTCGGTTATTGGCGCATGAAACGAATTTTCTTTGTCTTTGTGCTGCAGATCTAAAATCATTTCGATGCTTTTCTGCTCTCACGAGTCGTTTTCTTGTGAAACCCGCAGCAGCACCAAAAATCCAGCACGATCCAAAGCGGGACAGGCTGAGACCAGGACCCCGACGAGCCCACAGCCGCAACCAAACGGAAGAGATGTTCGAAATGAAGCCGAACTCATTGATTTGAATTCGATTTCCCTCCAAATAATAATAATAATAATAATAATAATAATAATAATAATGTGTGTGTGTGTGTGTGTGTGTGTGTGTGTGTGTGTGTGTGTGTGTGTGTGTAATAATTCAGCAGCTCTCTCTGGATTTTATTCTCGCTTTCGGTTTCAGAGCGACTGCGATCCCAAACATCCAAAGAGGCAGAAAGAAAAACATTTCTGTTCATTTCTTATCTGATTGCTGATCTTTTGTTCCTGTTTTCAACGTGATTTCAGAGGTTTGTGCCTCCTGAACCTCCTGGACCGTGAATATCAAACCTCCCTCTCTCTCTAACAATAGCACCGGGAGGATTCTGCGTCTTGAATAATTCAGCATTTCTCTGCCACCAGCAAATGCACTCACACACACGCACGCGTGCGCACGCACACACGCACGCAGAACCCTCCTCCACAGCGTCGTTATGCAATGCAACACAGAAAACAACAAGCATCTCCATATTTCTCCTCTTTCATCCCTGATATTTGCTTTTCATGTCGCTCCTTCCAGATATTAGACGGGTCCAGGAGGGCTTTCTCCTGCAGATCTGTTGCGTTAAAAACCAAGCCCACGCACGCGCACCTCACAGCTAATTCACGTATGATTTTTAGAATAAAACCTTTAAAAAAATCGTGCAGTTTTCTGCTCCATCGTGCGCGAGGCG
>NC_135094.1:805000-835000 GCF_051107435.1 Chaetodon auriga | reverse complement strand
TGGACCAAACCTCTGAGGAGTTTTCTCAAGTTTAGACGAAAGGAGAATAACTCAACGCCGGGACTTCCTCTGCACAAAACCCCTGTTTGTCGTAGAGACCGCAGGGATGTCATGACTTCACTCTGACCTTTGACCTTCATCCATTGCTGCTCATAAGGTGAGGCTGACTCAGGGTCAGTTCACTCACATTACAGTAAAACACACCTTCACTGCCCTGTCGTGTCTGTGCAGAGCGATGTGCTTTAATTCATCCAGACCTCTGAGTCCTGATTCACTGTACAGGAAACGTCTGTCCGTCTGTCCGTCTGTCCGTCTGTCCATCTGTCTGTCCGTCTGTCCGTCTGTCTGTCTGTCTGTAGTCCGTCTGTCTGTCTGTCTGTCTGTTGTCTGTCCGTCTGTCCGTCTGTCTGTCCGTCCATCCGTCTGTCTGTCTGTCTGTCTGTCTGTCTGTCTGTTGTCTGTCCGTCCATCCGTCTGTCTGTCTGTCTGTCTGTCTGTCTGTCTGTTGTCTGTCCGTCCATCCGTCTGTCTGTCTGTCTGTCTGCTGTCTGCTGTCTGCTGTCTGTCTGTAGTCCGTCTGTCTGTCTGTCTGCTGTCTGTCTGTTGTCTGTCCGTCTGTCCGTCCGTCTGTCTGTCTGTCCGTCCATCCGTCTGTCTGTCTGTTGTCTGTCTGTCTGTCCGTCCATCCATCTGTCCGTCTGTCCATCTGTCTGTCTGTCTGTCTGCTGTCTGTCTGTTGTCTGTCCGTCTGTCTGTCTGTCTGTCTGTCTGTCTGTCCGTCTATCCATCTGTCCGTCTGTCCATCTGTCTGTCTGTCTGTCTGCTGTCTGTCTGTTGTCTGTCTGTCTGTCTGTCTGCTGTCTGTCTGTTGTCTGTCTGTTGTCTGTCCGTCTGTCTGTCTGTCTGAGCTAAATGCTAACATGCTAAGCAGGTTTAATGTTTATATTCCCATAATGCTCTTCGTCTCTGGACAGCGTGAAACATGGCCGATACTCGCTGAAAGAGCAAATAAAACTTGCCCAGGCTGACGTTTGTCCTGCGGGGACATGTCAGTGTCCTTCCTGTGGACGAGCACTGTGTCCTCCTGCACTCTCACTTCCTCCTCTGAAAGTCCAGCTGACCTGTACCAAACACCATATTACATCACCTCTATTTCTATTTTTCTGTCCACGCCCGTCCAAATGTCCAGATTTTTGGTCCTTGTCCCTTCCTGTCTGTCCTGCCTTTTTCTTTATTATCTTTCTTTATTGTTCTTTTTATTGTCTCTGCCGTGGTGTCCTTCTTTTGTCCTTTCATAGACAGTGGACACGTGGCGGGAAATTTTCTCCACCTTGTCCTTCTTTTCATCTGGCCTGTCCATTTTTCTGTCCTGCTGTTTTGGATTTTTCTCGTCCCGTCCCGCAGAGCTGTGAGCAGATCTGCTGACAGACCATAATAACCCTCAGTCGGTCCCGATGAGTCAGACAGATTAAAGCCAGCCGGAGGTGAGAGACAGCGACTCGTCCTCTGGAGGACGAATCAGCCTGGAACCTGTGGACTTTGGTTTAAAGGACAGAAAAACTGCTGTGGTTGTCCATCAGGTCATCTGCTGAGGGATTGGACGTCGCAGCGGCGGACAGACGCCATGTTAGCTTTGACAGAAGACACCGTGACTGTTGAGCTTGCTGTTGTTGTTGTTGTTGTGCTTGGAGTCAAGTTTTGGTGACCTTTGACCTCTAAATTTACACTGTCCACTAAAGCCCCATCATGTGGGACGGACCTCAGAGACGTTACGAGTGGACAGCCTGCTGATGAAGGTCATCAGTGAACAGCTCGGGCTGGTGTGCGGCGTCCATATTGGTTTTCAAGCTCTTCCATCAAGTTGGATTTATCAGAACTTTCGTCTTGTTTCGGAGTGGAGAACTCGTTACCGTGATAACAAACTAACGCTGAACAAAGAATTTTAACAATGGTGGAACATTTTGAGGAGAGTTGGTGAGAAAAAAAACTTATAAACGATGTCACTTCGCTGGGGCGCGATTTTTTCAACCTCCTCCACCGCCGCCGTGCTTGATGTCGTCAGAAACTCTCGACTCCAGTGACGGTCGCATCGTTTGAAATGGACGGATTTATCTGTGAAGGGGACGTAAATGAGCCATTACTGTAGCAACTGAGCTAACAAGTTAGCTAACATTTAGCTAGCATTTATTGAACAAACTGTTAGCATGTCAGCGGTTAGCTTGCTAGCTACAGCCGTTCACCAAGTAGTATAATTAAATTACGAAATTCTGTTTTTGTCCTGTTTTTCTTCCTATTTATTTGGTCTTTTTGTCTTCTTTGCTCATGTCCTCGGCCTTCTTCTTTTTTCTCTTCTTCTTCTTCTTCTTCCTCCTCTTCTCATCAGTATTATTGTTTTGTCTACCAAGATTGTTTGTTCTTAACTTTTTTTTCTAAGATTGTTTCTGCTTCTTCTTCTTCTTCTTTGTCTGTCAGGCATTTGTTGCTGACCTCAAAGCAGAGATGTCAGTCAGGAAACAGGAAGTGGAGCACTGGTCATCTGACCAATCAGCAGCAGTGTGTCAGGATGACCTCACAGCCTGACGGTCGAGGTCAGAGGAAGCGCCTGCAGAGGAAACGACTTCAGAAAACACAAAACTGCACAACTTTGTGGCGTTTGTCCAACATGTCGGTGTTCTTTTCAGTGAGAGGTAAAAATGAAAGCGTCTCACAGAGTGCAGGACTTCATCAGTTTGTTTCCACCTGCCGCTTTCTGTCTGAAGGAAAATACCCAGGAAAGCAGATTAACTCTCCGTCAGACACGTCTGGATGTTGTCTGCAGGCTTCCAGTCTGTCGTCCAGCAGCCAATCAGAGTGGACGACGTGAACAATGTGAGCGGACTGAAGCGCTCCAGCAGGTCCATCACACACGGTCTGAAACTGCAAAGACACAAATAAAGAGGCACAAACTGATCCCTGATCTGTAAACCGTCCGTCTCAGTGAACACGTGAGCTTTGCCTCTGAGGCGGACTGAAAACTGATCTCAGGACGGTGATGTTCTGTCCGCGTTACTTCTGTTTGACCGTTTCATGACGTCTTCGGCCTCTCTGTCCACGTTAGTGCTGTGTTACGTTCTGGAGTACAAGAATGAAGTAACATCAAATGGAATGAAGTGTGTACAGGATCTGGGTTCGTGTACATTTACTCGTGTGCAGTTTTCTGTCGTTTTCGGTTGATTTTGGGCAGAAAACGAAGCTGCTGCGTTTCACCGCAGAGGACAGCGTCCCACACTGAGCGCCACCTGAAGCGCAGTCAGGAAACGTCCCCTCAGCTGTCACTCACTCACCTGAAGTGAATTACCTGGAGTGAAAGTTTGCAGAACTGGTGAAAAGTTCCCAGTGAGCTGTGCAGACTGGTGAGCCAGTAAACCAGCTGCAGACCATCGTCCATGTCAGTGTCGACCAGTAACGAGTGTCAAAGCAGCTGAGCTGCAGTTTGTTTGGGTCGAGGTCACCGGCACACACACACTTCCCTGTTCTGATGATGGTGTGTGTGTGTGTGTGTGTGTGTGTGTGTGCGTGTGTGTGTGTGTGTGTGTGTGTGTGTGTGTGTGCGTGTGTGTGTGTGTGTGATTTGGACATTTTGTTGATTCTTCTTTACTGCTTTTCATTTAAATTTGAAATATTTTACTCAAAGTTACTTTTTACCTAACAAACGACCTATGGTAACCTTTAGATATGATAGTACTAATACTACTAATGTACACAGCAGATTACACGTTAACAAAGTACAACATTAAGATACTCTGTGATGCAAACAGAATACTGCAGTATTCTATCTTAATCAAATACTTTGAAATGAGCACTTCTGCTTTTGACACTTGAAGTATATTTTGCTGATAATACTTGTGTACTTCTTGTACTACATTTTGAATTCAGGGCTTTACGTGTATTGGAGTATTTTTAGACTGTGGTATTTCTACTCTTACCTCAGTAAAGGGTCTGATTACTTCCTGCAGTACTCTGAGTGACTACAATAACACACAATATACACAGAGGGAGTACATGGATAATAAATACACTGTCAGCATAAAATGAAAATACTCATGTAAAGGTATGTCAAAACTATTTAAGTGTGTGTGTGCGTGTGTGTGTGTGTGCGTGCGTGTGTGTAAAAAGAGGAAGCAGTGTGTGTATATAAAGTGATGCTGAAGCTAAACTGATCATCAGACTCGACAGACGAACTTCTCTCCTCCATCTGAGCGGTGAGACACACACACACACACACACACACACACACACACACACACTCATTGTTTGAAACAGATTAACGTGTTATTTTGTTTTCTGATGACATTTTGCATGTTTTCGGTTCGATACATCACAAACTGATTCCTGAAAACAAGTAAAAATAAAATCACATCGGGACATTTTCTTGGTACAAAGGTGTTAAAAGTGCAGCTGCGTCTCACAGACGGCTCACTTGAACGTTCTCCTAAAGGTGGACATGTTGTCTTCTTCTTCTTCTTCTTCTTCTTCTTCTTCTTCTCTTGTTAATCTCGCTTCATGCTGGAAACGTCTCCTGTCTGTTTTCATGAACTACAGCATTTCTGAGCATTTCTTACAATGACTTCTTCTATTTTTCCGTAGTTTCGTTTCAAATATTCAGGAAAACTTCCCCGTTTGGTCGTTTTCGTTAGTGCTTGTCGTCGTCGAATCTTTCAGTCCTGCTTTATCTGTTTTTATTTTATGGATCGTATTTTCTCTTTTTTCATGGACTCGTATGTCGATCGGACGTCTCTGAGAGTTTTATACGCAGTTTTCATTGTTTCATTTTTTTTTCTGTCTCTGTCTTCTGTCCAGTGACCTCAGTGTGACCTCCGACTTGTCCACCATCATGTCTCGTCCTGTCAACGAATCAGACTACAGGGGGCGCCACAGTGAACCAGTAGTGTATCCCCGAACACCAAATCATCAGTTTCCTTTTTCAGAGCCTCGTCGATGACTCTTTGGTTTTTAATCTATTTGTTGTATGAATTTCTGATCATCTTTAGGTGCCGACCTCCAACCTTTTGAGCGATGACAACGATTTTCTGCCATTTGAGTCTTTTGATGACACGGGCACGCCCAGAGGATACGCACCTGTGGGCGGTAAGGTTACCTTTAAATGTACCTGTCTGTGTCCAGAAATCAGATCAATGAGTCACGTCACGGTGTCCTCTCCGGCCTCTCAGCGCCTCTCCAGGTGCAGAACGTCGACATGTGTCAGCAGCTGAACAAACCAAACCACTACACCACCGCCTACGACATCCAGAACCTGGTGGTCCGCCGGGGTCAGGAGTTCGTCCTGCGCGTCACCTTCAGCCGCCCGCTGACCCCCGAGGACGACTTCCAGGTCGAGTTCCTGATTGGTGAGTTTGAATTCTGATTGGCTCGTCGCTGGCGTGTTGGAATCAGGTCTCTCTCTGATTGGGCTCTGCGTGGTCGAGCTTGACACTGACTTCCTGTCGGTTTCCTGGATTGAAGCCTGGTTGTGATTGGAGGATTTCAATCAGATCTTCTGAAGCAGATCTCATCACTTTTAAAGGATTTATTTCACCTTTTGTGGAAAGACGCTGGTCAGGATCAGGATCAGGTTCAGGATCAGGTTCAGGATCAGGATCAGGATCAGGATCAGGATCAGGATTAGCCTCATCAGCCGTTCCCATAGTCAAGATGAATATCCTGTAATTAATGATCTCGTCTTCTTCTCACTCCATTTGGTCTCATTTTCCTCACATTGGCCCAGTAAAATGAGCAGCTTCGTCTGATTCGTTGACTCATACGGGGGGCGTGGTTTCTGTTATGGAGCGCGCTCAGTGGGCTCAGCCCAACCCACCTGAGACTGACAGTAAAAGCTCCCTCGTTAACCAATTAGCTGATGAAAAGGCCTCCGTTAAGTCACCTGCCGAACAATTAGACGACTGTCAGTTCATTAGGCAGCCTCACATTCATTTGGCTGGTTAATTAGTACACACACTCCCCATGGCTCTGTCATTAGGAAACACACACACAGAGCTGCTGTGTGACAGATGTTTGTCTTTGGCCTCAGCTCAACCAAATGAAAAACATCACCTCAAATACTACAAATACAACGTTTCACTTTAAATCACACCGCACCTCAAAATCTGTGTTTTTATGAACTAACCTTTTGTTTCCAATAAACAGGGAATGCAGTCGTCTGCAATTACAGGCAGTACAGGAATCTTTGTTAGTTTCCTCACCTCCTCTCCTTGTCTCTTCTCCTCCTCCTCCTCCTCCTCCTCCTCCCCCCCCCCCCTTCCTCCTCCAGGTTCCAACCCTTCACCCAATAAGGGCTCTTTGGTGACGGTGACCTTCAACTCTCGCCGTGGCGGTCCGTGGTCGGGCCGGATAATGGAGAATCAGGGTCAATCAGTCACACTGGGCATCACGCCGACACCCGACGCCATCGTGGGGAAGTTTCGTACCTACGTGGCCATCGTGACGGGCGGGGGCATGCAGCGAACCAGTCGGGACACCAGCACCGACCTGTACCTGCTGTTCAACGCCTGGTGTCCAGGTGCCAACTCCTCTTCTGACCTCGTGCTGCCTCCTAGTGGTTGAGAGAATTATCGTTGGACTTCAGAGGAAGGTGTTTCCATCCTGTCAGCTGAGAGAAGAAGCCTTTTAGGGTTTTTCAAAGGGTTTGAAAAGTGAAATGAAGACTCTCATTTTGTAATCATGTACATATAGTTGATTTTGTTTTGTATCCTTTTTTATTCTGTATTTGTTCTTTTTCTTCTTCTCTGTTTTTATTCTCACTGTCTGAAACACCAGAATCAGTGGTAGCAGCAGCTTTGGCCATCATCCCCCCCCCCCCCCCCCCCCCAAATAGCCCCTCGGTTCGACCTCGCTGCCGTCTGATTGTTCCAGAGAATGTGATTGGTTGAGAGCTTTGGCTTCATGGGTTGTGATGAGCGCCGGTGAGGCTCTGACCGTCCGAGTGTCTCTCTCGTCTTTGCAGACGACCCTGTGTTTATTGCTGATGAAGCTGAACGGAGGGAGTACGTCCTGAACGACACAGGTGTGATCTTTCAGGGGTCTGTTGGATCTGTGACAACCCGCCACTGGATGTTTGGACAGGTACACAAAAATGCGTCAATCCGCACACGTCATGACAGATCACTGAGGCTGAACTTAAAGTCGATGTTTTGTCTCCCTGCAGTTTGAACGTGGGGTTTTAGACGCCTGCATCTACATCCTGGATGCATCCCGGATGCCAATCTACAACAGAGGCAACATCATCAAACTGATCAGGAAAGGATCTGCCATGGTGAGGACGAGCTAATTCACCGTCTTGACTTTTCAACACATTAGTCGTATTGATGAATTCCCATATCCGTGCAGGGCTTGTCAGTCACATGACACTGTGGCTACTTGGTCAGTACTCTCACAATTAAAGAAAGAAATGCTGCTGTCATTATTCTTACCCAAAATGCACTTTTTCAGCATGTGGCAAATACCAAAAGATGCTTTCAGTCAAAGCCAGAGCAGAAAAAATTCACATCGTTAGCAAAGCTAGCTTGGTCCAGCACTTTGGCACAGAGTGAAATATCTCAACAGCTATTGGGTGGAAGATTGTAAGAATGCTAATTTTGCCAGATCTGAGCATGTTGCACAAACAAGGTAAACAACGACATGTTTCTTTACTAAGCGTGTGCATTTTACCATGCTGATTTATGTATGTTAGCATGGTAACATGCTAAACAATAAACCATACACAAACATGCACAATGATGACGAAAGATTTTTTATTCGTGTTTTCTGTTATCAGGCTGTCACAATAAGAGAAACCCATGTGCTAAAGGTGTCCTAAATGTTTGCATGTTGACACGTTATCTGGTGTCAGTGTTCTAACTTGTTCTCCTGCTATCAACATGGTAATGTCCAATTTTTAACCTGCATGTTAACATGCTAACTGTAAGCATGTTCCTGAAATATGCTAACATTAGCTCGAGGCACAGCCGAGCAGTGCTGCATGTGTGACTGAGCTGTCATATCATGTGTGATGATTTACTGAATCTTACAACCCTGAATGATGAAGAGTACAGAAAAGCAGAAAACACACCGTGTTTTTCTCTTGTGAATAACTGGAAACCTGTTCCACAAAAAATATTAAAATAAAAACATCTGAGAAGGAAGAACCATGTGTGCCAGCCTCAGAAGATCACTGACCTTTGACCTCCCTCCTCCCTCAGCTCAACTCTCAGGACGATAACGGCGTGTTGGTTGGGAACTGGAGCGACGACTACTCCATGGGCACGCCGCCGACATCTTGGACAGGCAGTGTCAAGATCCTGCTGCAGTACGCCAACACCGGAGTCCCCGTCTGTTTCGCCCAGTGCTGGGTGTTCGCTGGAGTCTTCAACACCTGTAAGATGTGCTCTGTTACCATGCTGCGCCTTTAAAATGCTGCTGTCAGATAACTGATGAACAGGTCTACCAGGCTCACGGCCAGGGGTGGTTTTACAACCACAAACAGACTCAAAAATCCTCAAAGTGTTGCAAAAATGACCACAAAGATTCTCAGAACAACTACAAAGAGACTGCTCCCAAGTTTGTTTCCCTGGACCGAATAGTAGAATAAGGATTCAAAAGTAGAGGAGGTAATCTCAAACACTATTTGAGTAAATGTACTTAATTACTTTCCTCCTGTAATTTTGAGCCATGAGCGTGTCATTGGGAGGAAGTGATCTACCTGAGTATGAAATATTTGATGTCAGGTGCACTCAAACGTTTCATTTCCTGCAGTCTTGCGCTGCCTCGGCGTCCCGGCGAGGGTCATCACCAACTTCAGCTCAGCTCACGACAACACGGGCAACCTGAAGACCGACCTCATTTTCAAGACTGACGGCACGCCGGACAAACGCAACACCCGGGACTCCATCTGGTTGGTCCAAATGCCTTTCCGTCATGTCTATTGCTAGGAGACACTGGACCGGAAACTAGGCCATTAGGAGAGGCCAAGCGAGGCTGGTAGAACCAGGCTACAAGGATTTTCTTTGCTTTTTTTTAGTTATGAGTTAGATTTTTTATTTACTTCTTCAAGAAATTGTGGAGTTTGATGATTTATATCATAAGCTAGCAAGTCATTCTGTTTAGCGTTAGCTCCAAACAGCTTTCACATCCAGACTGCAGAGGTCTTTTTGTTCGACCAAAAACTTATTTCTAATGACCAAAAAGTACATTACATAAATTCACTTTTTATGGCGCATACATATGGCTTTAGCTAAACCCCACGATGGACCAAGAAAAAAATACCTTAAGTTAATTAGTCCTGCTAAAAGCTAACTAACCTAGCTTAGCAAATAGCAAGAACTGCAGTCTAAGCCTCTGAATCCAGGGGAACTTAATGTGGTCATGCTACCTTAAAATCACAGAATTAAATGTACCAAACTCTAGATTCACTTATCAGACTTGTCCTTTCGAGGGAAACGACAAGTGAGCTGAAAGTCTTTGAGGAAAAAGCATCAATGCCACAGTGAGGAGGATAAACTTAATATTATCTTCCCTTAATCTTAAACCTTAACCTGTAATAATGCACAGTCATTTTTCTTGATAATAGTTTTATCAGTCTGAATACGCAAAGTAACGAGAACTTTCTAAAGGAATGTTGTGGGGCAAAAAACCTTTATGATATATTATGAATATGTATTAATATATATCACATCACAGTTATCACCAAACAATATTAGTACAATATTTTCCTCTGAAATGAGTACAAGTATAAAACTGAGTAAATGTACTCACTGGGAGTTACTTTCTACCCCTGGAGGGATCATGTTCACCAGGTGCAGCGTCTGGCTTTTCTGAGTGTTACTCAGAAAATCCAAATTAAAGTATTACCACTTATCTAACACATGGTTTGGCTACCTGAACAGGTGTACCGAACGCTGTAGTAACTGTACTTGCTGTCTTTCTGTAGGAACTACCACTGCTGGAACGAGGTGTGCATTGCGCGTCATGACCTGCCGCCCCGCCTTGGAGGATGGCAGGTGGTGGACGCCACGCCCCAGGAGACCAGCGATGGTAGGACTGAAGAAGGAGCAGACAGATGGACAGATCAATAGACAGGTGCACGATAAACGGGACTCTGTTTGCGTTACAGGACATTTTCGCTGTGGTCCAGCCTCAGTCGCCGCCATCAAGGAAGGCCTGCTCTGCCACCCGTTTGACTGTGGATTTGTCTTCGCTGAGGTTCGTTTCAACGTTTTTTACAGGACAGACGGTGGTGGACAGACTCTTCTGATAATCCACATTTATATAAGAAGCAATACCACCGTGTAGAAACACTCTGTTGGACGGAAAAGTCCTGCCTTTAAGATGTTACTTCACAGTGTTTCGTTCTGTCCAGGTCAACAGCGACGTGGTCTTCTACAAGCGGGACCGCTACGGAACTATGAGTCCATTCAAGGTGGAAAAGGCTTATGTTGGACAAATTGTTTACACCAAGGCTGTGGGCAGCACAGCGCCTATGGACATCACACACACCTACAAGTACCCTGAAGGTACACACACACACACAAAGACAAACACTAATGAAACACATAACGTGGTAAAGACTTTATGAGCTTGAGGGAGTTACGAGAAGTTAGACCTTTCGGAGCTGAACTGGTTTCTGTGTGCAGGCAGCAGCGAGGACAACAGGACGATGGCTCGGGCGGAGGAATACGGCTGTCAGCGGGATCACTCCGAGCTGTCCGACGCAACGCTGACTGTCACCGTCAGCGCTGAGCCGGTAACACATCTGTCTTCCAGTACTTACCAGTGGTAGAATATAACTAAGTACATGCACACATACTGTGTTTTGTGGCCTGAGTGGACAGCTGGACTCGATAACATACACCTGTTCTATCAGACAAGCGTGAGACAGACGGGCGTAACCTGCTGTTTGACCTCCACAACACTCCCAACACTTCTTCATCCATCAGCTCAACCATCTCCCGTCCCTCCGTCCAGGTCTATCTGGGTCAGGAGGTGAACCTGGCAGTGGATTTCCAGAACCACAGCGAACTCACCACAACCGTCCACGCTCACCTGGCCGGGTCCGTCGTCTTCTACACCGGTGTCACAGCCAATCAATTCAAAGATCTGGACTTCACTGCCACCGTGCCGGCCTATCAGAGTGAGCAACATCAGAGGGAAAGTCCCGTGTGTTAGTGCTTGTAGAAATAACTCTGTTACGATTACAATGTGTGTGTGTGTGTGTGTGTGTGTGCGCACGTGTGTGTGTGTGCACGTGTGTGTGTGTGTGTGCGTGTGCGTGTGCGTGTAGCGGAGCGTGTGTTGCTGAAGGTCACAGCTCAGGAGTACCTGCCTCACCTGGGCTCTCAGCTCTGCCTGCACTTTGTTGTGACTGGACAGGCTGACGACCAATCACTGACCGCAATCAAGGTGGTCGACCTGCAGACCCCAGGACTCACCATGACGGTAAAACACACACACACACACACACACACACACACACACATTGACCCTGTGTAGTACAGTAGACAGTAGAGCACACCGTGCAGCTGCATACTTATAATGAACTGGTGTTCTTCTTCTGCTTCTTTTTCTTCTTCTGTATTTGTAGGTGAGCGGTGAGCCTCGAGTGCATCAGGAGATGTTTGTGACCGTTTCCTTCACCAACCCCTTCAACTTTGATCTGGAGAACGTCCGTCTGGCCATGGAGGGACCTGGACTCATGGAGCACAAGACCCATGAATACAGGTGCACTCACCTGTGGTGACATCTCGACTGTCATGTTATCTTGTTGGTCTGTGAACTGCATATTTAAGTCTTCCTCTGCATGTTCCAGCGTCATTAATCCTCATGCTTCGATCTCCTGGAAGGAGTCGTTCTTCCCTCGGCTGGAAGGACACCGATGCCTCGTTGCAGTGTTGGACTGCAGCAACCTCCATCAGGTAAGAAGCATTTGACTGAATTTATCATGAAGTTTGGTTCAGACATTCGTTGACTCTGGCGATCCTTCCTGGACGATTACACAAAGCATAGAAATGCATACAGATAGCTTGCTAATGGATGAACGCTCTTGCTAACATGCTCAACATTACACAATCATATCCCACATTTTAGATGCTAAGAACAGCCTAGTTTGCTACATGTTACTTGTTAAACATCAACACACAAATATATTTTAATATTTAACATGAACATTAATCTGCCAGCTGTGGGCAATGCTACTGTAATATGCTAAAGTTAGCATCCAGCATCAAAGCACAGCTACTAAACCAACAACAACAAAATTTCAAGTAGAAATGTTAAGAAATAGGAATGTTAATGTGCTAACAAGCTTGACATTACTTGATTACATCACATCATTTTTTGTTAATTAACAATTAAAAAATGCACATGGATGTGCGCTAATGTTAGCATTCACTGCAAAGCACAGCATAGTCTGCTAAGTGTTATATGGTAAACATTAGCATGTCTATATTTGCTAATATTTAAACTAACTAAGTATTCCACTGTTAGCACAAATGCTAAATTTAGCATTTAGTGCAATGCAGACCTACTAAACCTAACATTAGCAAAAGACACAATGTGCTAAAAATATGCTCCCACCTAAACACTAGCAAAACTTGCAAACACTAGACTTAATAGACTTAAAGCTACATATTAACATCCCAAAACTGTTGAGTGTGTACAAACACAAAAATACTCTAACACACATGTTTACATGCAGCACACAGCCCAGTCTGCACAGTGTTCCCTGTGAAACATTAGCATTCCAATATTTTCTAACATTTAACATGCATATGCTAACATGCTAACTGTAGTCATGCTAGTGTAATATGCTGAATTTAGCATCGAGCTCGAAGCACAGATGAACCAGCTAAACTCAACTGAGCTGGTTTCAGCACACCCATTGATGCCCTGATGTGTTTTTACAGGTGTTTGGAATCGCTGAAGTCATCATCACAGCCTGAGATGATTGGTTCACAGAGATGTGACCCCGCCCCTTACCATTTCCGCATGTTTCTACCAATCACAGAGTGGGCGGACTCGATAAACCTCATAAATAACTTCTCTGATGATTTGTTTTCTTCCCTAATTTCATTTACACAAATGTAGGAAATTCCCAGGCGCCACAGATGAGGGAGGTTTGGGCAACGCTTTAAAATGAGCGCCGACAGTTTGGCTACAGTGAGGGAGCTCAGGGTTAAAGGTTAAAGGTCACAGCGCCCTACAGTAAATGATAGAGGCCTGCTGGAGTGAGAACTTGTCGAGTCAGCAGACGCTTTCTGATCGCCTGTATTTCAGAAATTTGGAGGATTTTTCTAATTGACACACTGAGTCCAGTACAAACATAGAAAATCCATATCTGAGATTCATAAAGTCACCATGAAAACACATACTGACCTAAAAGAGCACACAGGAAGTATGAATAACAAAGAAACCAGAAGTAAACGGACACCAAAGACATTCAGTCATACATGAATATGTGATTGGAACACGGGACGTCCACACACTTTTGGACACACACTGTACGACTGAAACGAGGCTAAAACCTTAAAAAAAAAACAGTTCAACAGTTTTTTATTTTCCAGTTTTGTTCAAACTCGAATCAAAAAGTCACAGCTACACTTCATCAAACCGCCTCCACCTTCATCCACCCGTTTAATCAGGAAATGAGAGTAAAGGAAGAGGAAAGCAGAAAGCAGTGAGTTGGACACGCAGCTCCTCCATCGTGGACGTCCAATCTGTTTCAGCTGGACTTTTCTTTTCTGTCCCTTGTTGGACAAAAACAGACATGATTTTAATCTTCGTCTTTGTGCCTTTAACTCCTTTATTAATGCTGGGCCTTATTACTAACAATAAAAGCATGTTCAAAACCACTCAAGGTGTCCCAGACCAGTATTTTCATCATCATCATCATCATCATCATCATCAGGTTTATGATTGACGTCACTCATCCAACGCAGCACAGTCCTCTAAACGTCTTATTTTAATTCTTAAAGATGTTTTGGATGAGAGTTACAGGCGTGGAAGAAGCACTCAGACCCTCTGCTGAAGTAAAAGTAGATTCTCGTGATGAAGAGCGGCTCCGTTCACTGTGGTCTTATCAGAAAATTAACAATGACAAACAATCAGTACTAGTATCATACTGCATCATACCATCTGTTTCTTCTGGAGGTATGAAGCAGCAGAAAGTGGAGATACTCAAGTACAAGTGCCCTTACAGTGTACTGGAGTCCAGCTCCTGAGTCAATGTACTCAGTTACTTGTATTTTGTGTACTTGGTTACTTCGCCGGCTGTGCTTCATTCCTTCAGAGCTGCTGTCAGTGATCAACATGCAGCTACAGACAGAGCTGCTCCCCACGCAAACACTCTGACCTTTGACCTGTGAGGCTGTTATATAAGCTGCGGTGGAGCTGCGTGGTGCAGTTAAACAGTGTGTCTGCTAGAGGGCGCCAGCAGCCTTTTCTCCGCTCTGATTGGCTGCAGGGTTCAGACTGCAGAGCAGCAGCAGCTCTCTCTGCTTCCACCAAACTGTCCACGCTTCATCCAGCAGGTCACCTGTTCCGTCGTTCTGGGCACGTTCTCCTCATTTCAAGCTCCTGCAAGTTTAACTTTGGCTTCCCGGATCAAAGACTTTCAGGAGAGCTGTTAACATTGTGTGCATTGCATTATTTCTCTTACAGTAACCTGAACCCAGTTATTCTTAGCAGATTTAAATCAGGTGAATAAATGAAGGCAATCAACGTAGAAAATGAAATTTAGTTACAACAGAACCCAATTAAAATCACCAATAAACAGAACTGAAACCGAACTAAGAAAAAAACTGCACTTCTGATATTTAAAATAATAAATAAAAATAAAAATACTTTGAAATCAAATGCTTTTCTAGTTTCTCTTGAGTGAATTTCATGTTTAATACTTTGTGGTTTATTGTTCCCGGAGGAAAGATTTTTAGAACGTTTTAAAAATGTAATTATACAATACGTATCATTTCTGTCTATAGATCAGAAAAAGTTTAGTGAAATACATTTTTCAACCTGTGAATATTTAATATTTTCAGTGATTAAATTGACTTTCAATAGTTACTTTACATGTAAACAAACACCGAGCTCCTCTGTGATAATATTCTGATGATTATGTCCAGAGATCAGCAGGTTTTACAGGCACGTGTCGTTTTCTTTGTTAAACTGACAGAATGAGAAGTCAGACTTTTAGCTGAGTTTGTGCTCATGAAGGAAACCGTGGACGTGAAGTGAGGACGGTTTAAAATGAATGCAGAGAAAAACCAACCAAAACCAACCTGGACTCAAATGTAAAATCCAAAAAAAAAAAAAAAAAAACATTAAAGAAGAAGAAAACACACCTGCTGACCTGTGCACCTTTAAAAAACATCAGTCAGAGGTCAGAGGTCACAGTCACCTGAAGGTCTTCATGCAACTCTGTGTGTGTGTGTGTGTGTGTGTGTGTGTGTGTGTGTGTGTGTGTGTGTGTGTGTTGACACTCCCATCCCCCATCCCCAACAGCAACAGTCATCGTCATGGATCTAATTCATCAGCATCACAAAACTGGTCTGTCCAAATACCACATCAGCCTAGCCTGACACACACACACACACACACACACACACACACACACACACACAGAACATCTACATTCAGCCTGTTTTCACGTGTTCACTGCATCCAAAGTCATCACATCTTCATAGTAACACAGCGCACCGAGTTGGACATGAGAAGCGTGGGACAGTGATGGACTTCAGCTGTCAACAGGAGCCAAAGTGGACCGAACCGTGAAGACTTCTGGTGGACTGAGGACGCTCGCTGTCCCACAGCTGTTCAGTCTCATCTGCAGGAAAACTGTCACATGTGACAACTGAGCCAACAAAGAGACGGTCGGCCAAACGAACGCATGCTGCGTCCCCAAAACGCTCAAATACGAACCAATTTGACTCCCAGAACAAAAGAAAGCAGCAGCTCATCGTTCAAAGACCTCAGCTCAGGTTCAGTCAGTCCGTCCTGACGGTGGCGCTACAGAGACCGTCATTCTTCTGCTGTGGCTATGCATCAGTGTGACGCCTGTGATCCAGACTTTACCTGCAGCTCACTGCCATCACTGTCTAAGTCTGTGCACTGCATTTCCCATGTTCCCCTGCACACGGACACAGGTGTGCTCTGTCATTTCACAGTCTGGGATTCACCTTCCTCAAACTTTAACTCAGCTTTAAGATGAAGTACTTGCTCTGGACTGACTGTCACGTTCTTGTCATTTATCAGTTTCCAACTTGGAAAAAGCATTTGTGACTGTGAGAGTCACTTTTTTACTTGTATATCTAACCTGAGTGGATGAATGTCAGCCAAAGTCCAACCTTCAAGTTAGTGGTTCCCAACCAGGGAAGACACTGCGAAGGAAGAAAGTCGCTCCTTTGTTGGACTCGGACTGTCAGTTTGGTACGTAAACTGTTTCACAAGCTTCATTTTCAGGGGTTGGGAACCAATGATTCAAGGCAAATAACTGTAAATGTGATGTATACGTACTGTTATCACTTCACAGTCTGTTCTAAACCCCACAAGACCCACTGTGCTCTCAGACAGCTAGCTTCTGCAAGTTGTCATGAATGTCCTTCCAGCCTTCACCTGTCCCAGGTGACAGCAGCCTGTCATGATGGAGTTACTATAACCACAGTTAACTGAGACTCACTTCCTCAGAGAGCAACGAAAGGTCGACGGCCCACATCGGCCAAAGTCATCGTTCAAGACAGCTGAACCCAAAAAACAGTCACACAGCGGGAATTCTCCACCTGCCATCCCATGTGACGTGTGCAGTCATCTTAATGTGTGAAACTACAAAAATGGCAGACCAGGCACCACTTCCTGCTTCCTCTCTGACTGTCATTGTCGTTGAGCAATGTCCTTTGCAGCGCGTCTCCACCCCACAGAGGCCAGAAAACACCTCCATTATACCTATAAGATGCACAGATTGCAGCTTTAAGGTGTTTCAGCTCTGCAGTGTTAAAGTGGAAAATGTTTGTCGGAGCAAAGCGACTGTGGCCTGAACTTTAGTCTTCACCCCGTCAGCTGCAGTCAGCCTGCGTGCTGCACACTCAGAGTGGCAGAGCGGGGCAGGCCTCAGGCTGCAAGGCAAACAACTGTTACCTACAAATCATCCGTCACTATTGGAAACCGGTTTTTCACCCCCTCCTCGCTCGCTCCTCCTCCTCCTCCTCCTCCTCCTCCCCCCACACCACCATCCTCACCCCTCTGCCGCTGCAGCTCTGACCTCAGCACATGTCTGAGCTGCAGCTTCAAACACGGTCAGTGCCGCTGGAGCTGAACGCCGGCCGGAGCGAGCGCAGACGGACACGAACGCGGCCGGCGTGTGAAGCTGGCTGCCGAACAGAATGTGCTTCATCCCCCCACACTGCCGACAGGTGCTGGCTTCATGTGACTGCCTGCCTGCCTGTCCGGACAGCGCTCCAATGAGGAGAGAGGAGGAGGAGGAGGAGGAGGAGGAGGAGGAGGAGGAGGAAGAGGAAGACTGTGTAAAGTTTCATCAACAACAACTGTGTCAACTCATAGTGGCCTCCAGCTCAGATCTCCTTTCTGCGGCTGGTGGAGACGCTGGTCGGCTGAGTTTGGGGATGCCTGTCCTCCTCCTCCTCCTCCTGCTCTCCGCTGGATGAATGGATGAATCCACCCTTTTGTTAGCGATGGTTCGTTCCTCAGCAACAGCTCCATGGTTACAGTCCAATAAATAACATCACACTCTCTGGTCTGCGTCTCGTTTTCAGGCTGGGATGCAGACAGAGAGGTAAACTTTTCCTGTAGTTTTGTCTTTGGACCCTCGATGTGTCGCAGCTGCCGCAGAGAAACAGAACAAGTTCGTTTTAAATGCGGTAAAATCACACAAGCTGTGTTTGTTTGAAGCTCAGCTGATATTTTAAACCGTTCACAGATGGAAATGAGGCCTGATGACATGACAAGCAGGACGAGTTATCTGCTTGTCATGTCATCACATGTTTCACATTTTTATAGAAACTAATCAGCAGATCAGGAACAACCATCCTGAGTTATCTTTAACTTCACATATGTGTGAAAGTTATCATATGTGCTCACAGCGTTTGTGCTTCTGTTTGAAAATAAAATGATGAAATTCATGACACGGAAAACAGACATCCCATAGTGAGGCTAAAACCCACTTTCAGGTGATAAATAAAGGGTCAAATTCAGCAGAGAGCAGAAAATAAAACACAGTTCATGTCGTTTAATTCTCAGATAAAAGAACCAGGCTGAGGCGACACACAGCAGCTCTGTGAGGCTCTGCTGCAGCTCAGCTATGCTATTGGCTAAATGCTAACTGTAGCATGCTAACATGCTGACGTTCAGCAGGTAATTAGGTTTTTCGGTGTTCGTCGTCTTAGCTTAGCATGTTAGCAGTAAAGTACAGCTGAGAATGATGGGACATGGTCATAAAATGAAGTACTTTACTAATTTTTATTTGCTCATTTATTCATTTTATTTTCATTTTGAACCTTTGATCACCAAAGCTATCAGGGGAACACGAACGTTCTAAGCTGAACATGATGTCACGTTAAAAAACGAATAACAACAGAGAATCACTGAGCGCTGACGCTTCATTGCTAATCCATTCAGCTGTTCCACATCAGGAGCTTTAAGTCAAAGTAAGTGGCTCATGTTAATGTGAATGATCTCTGAACAACGTGTGTGTGTGTGTGTGTGTGTGTGTGTGTGTGTGTGTGTGTTTGGGGATGGGCCCTTTGTATCTCAATAGATTAATTTGAATTGAAAAGTGGCCAGTTGAGGTGAAAAGCAGTGATTGGATTAGTGATGTAATGCTGTTAGCTGCTTTTCTGGCTCTGTGTGTGTGTGTGTGTGTGTGTGTGTGTGTGTGTGTGTGTGTGTGTGTGTGTGTGTGTGTGTGGCCATAATGAAATGGAGGCTCCTGCAGTCTGTTTCAGCTGAGCTCCTCTGCCTGTGTTTCATGTGTCAACAGTACACACAGATCTGTTTCTGCTCGGCGTCTCCATCAGATTCTTCTCGTCACATCAGGAGCTGCAGCTCTCTGACAGACGACACACGTTACTACAGTCTACTAACAAGTACTTGTATTTTTTACTTCAGTGAAAGTAAAAATACTCTGTTACGAGATTTTACCGCACAAAACTCACTAAACTTCCAGAGGCAAAGACTGTTTCTACCATCTCCGACACGGATGCCTGTGTGTTAAGCACAGAGTTGGATAATTAGCCTAGCTTAGCATAAAGACTGGGAGCAGGGGGAAACAGCTAGCCTGGCTCTGTCCAGAGTTGTAGAATGGCGCCACCAGCAGCTCTCTAATAAACATGAGGCATGTTGTCTCATCCGTCCACAGTCAGGATCCAGCTTCCAGTCAGTGCAGTGATGGTTCGGTACCATCGCGTCTGCGCACGGTCCAGATCCACCGGTCCAACCGCACAGGCCCGTCCGTTCTTTATTCAGTGTTTGTTGTACAGTGAAACCATGAAAAAATATACTTGATCCGGATTCTAAATCAAAAGCTTTGATCACCGACTGAATCTACCACCCAGCACCACAGATGAGACGTCCTGGGCGGATGGATACGCTGATGTTCAACAACAAATAGTTCCAGCTTTTCCCTGCAACCACAAGCTGAACAGAACAGATGGATGATTATAGGTCTGCCGGTCGGTGCGCCGCTTCAGTCCAGACTGAAATATCTCAGTTCCTTTTTTGAATGCTAATTAGCAAATGTTAGCATGCTAACATGAAAAACATCAGCGTGTTAACATGTCACTGTGAGCATTAGCATTTAGCTCAAAGCACAGCATACAGCATGTTGGTCCATGAGGTCCTGGTAGGTGCTTCATGCTAAGCTAAGCTAATCACATCCTGTCTGTCTGGAGGTGTGACATTGATGTTGTTCTTCTCATCTCACTGTTATAAAGAAAGCAACTCAAAGTATGTTTCCTGAACGGAGAGCCCATCTTTTGACCAACATCTGGCTGCAAGAGGCTCCTAAACAAAAGTGAATGTGCTTTTTGAAGTCATTCAGCCACGAACCAGAGTCCTGGTAACACCCAGTCCTCCCATCAGCCCCTCCTCCCTCCCAGTCCTTCATCAGCAACAGGCCGAACCAGCCCGAGACAGACGGAGGCTCTTCCTGCTCTGCTGCAGCCGCCTGCAGGGGAGGAGGGGTGCGATGGGAGGAGAGATGCCTGAGCGCTCCTCTCTCCAGCAGGGGATGATGGGAGGAGGGGAGGAGGAGGATGGGAGGAGGGGTCTGTATCTGGAGATGGAGGCCCGGCAGGAATGTGGGAGAGGAACTCGACATGCAGGGAGCGAGGAGACGAGCCGCTCGCACTAAATTTAACAATGAAAGTGGGAGCAGTTTAAATTTAGTCTGCAGCTTCAGCGGCCGGAGTTTAAGTCCAACCTGAGAGCAGCGAGCCGAGGACGGAGCTGCTGCTGCTGCTGGAGTTATTTATATCCAAACACACACACACACACACACACACACACATCCTCATCACCGCTGAAGGCCTCTAAATGGTGGAAAGCTGCTCATCAAAAGTTTGAGCTCAAAGTAACTCAGAGTAAACTTCATGTTTAACTTCACGGCTTCAGATCTGTCAACCAAAGAATTCACATTTTAAAGATGCACCAGGTCGTTAAAGATGTGAATGAACACATGATGAGTTTCTATGGAATGACTTTCCTTTGACTCTACTTCTGAGGTTTAACTAAGACTTGAAGATGGAATCACACAGAGTGAACTGCTGAACATTTTCTACACAAAGGATCCCTTTTAAAGATGTGTATGTGTGTCACAGACGAGCCATCAGCAGGTTTGTTCTTCCTGTTAAGAATCAGAGGACTTTAGAAAAGACCATTTTACAGGCTGCACGTGACTAAAATGTGCCTTTATTTACAGGTAGAGGCAGTTATTGTCCTGAATATCCAGGTATCAAACAGGAACTGCATTATTTTTAAGGCAGAAGTCTAACGGTCTTGAGTTTTAAGGCGCTGGTGTGTGTGAGGCTCTTTTGAATCACACATTTAACGTTTCTGTGAAAACCGCTCGCGGCCTCGTTACCTGACACAAATCCTCCTGACTTTAAACACACGGGCTGCCTCCATCCATCCTTTCTTCACTGCAAAGCCCGCGAGATCTCACTCTGTCCCCGCTTCGGCGCCTCAAACCTCGCGATACGTGGGGAGGCTGGTGCGAGCAGCGAGGCCGAGCCGCGCGGACGGTTTCTCACCTTTTAGCACCTTAAACTGAACCTCAGCGACAAAAGGGACGTGTGCAGCCTGTCTCTGTCCAAAGAAAGACACGAGAGAGACTTTTAGAGGCGGGCAGAGATGGAGCGGAGTAAAGTTGTGGATGAATCAACTTTAAGGTGATTTTTCAGGTGATAACACGGATGAAGTGGAAGTTAAATATGCGTCATGTCCAAAGTGAAGCCTCTCAAATGTAAAAATTAGGCCTTGATGCAGACATTTGTCTCACAAAGTGGTGAAAGATAAATGAAAGTAGGCCAAAAAGCGCAGCTGCGGTGCACATTTCACTGTTTTTTGCTGTAAAATGAAGGTTCGGTTGTTCCTCCATCACGTTAAAGGCTCGTTACCGCCTCAAAGGAGAAGAAGTAATCCAGTAACGTGTGCGTAAAGGGAGAGATGCTTGGTGGCCACGTCCCCTTGGAGACTGGAGAGACAACACGTGATGAGCTTTACTTATCAGGTTTAGAGGGAGAGAGACACCGAGACACGACGAGAGAGAGAGAGGACAGCGCCGGGAGCCCGGGGAGGAATTCAAAGAAAAGCCCGCACGAAAAGCAACATTTTCCCCTCAAACACTCCTTTTCTCCAGCGTTTTTTCCTCCGGGAGAGGAGAGAGGAAGAGAAGCAGAAGAGGAGGAGGAGGTGGAGGAGGGAGGGGAGGAGGAGGAGGAGGAGAAGCCGGAGTAAAGTTTGTCCAAGTTTGCACATCCCTTCGGAAACGCCATTTTGATTCCTCTCCTCTCCGGAGCAAGTTTGCAGCCTCTCTCCCTTCTTTTTTTTTCTTCATCCCCTTCATCATCCACCATCACCGCCGTTCATCATCATCATCATCGCCCCCGCCACCATCATCATCCTCGCCACGATGTCTCGGCGCAAGCAGCCCAACCCCAACAAAGTGAAGCGTAAGTCCGCTTTTTTCGCCTCTCCATCGCTGTGTTTTGGTGCTTTTCTGCCTCCGAGCCTCGCGTTCGTCGATGCCCCGCGTGCTGCTCGGCTTCGGGGCGAACTTTGAGCTTGTTTGGGGTGTTAAAGTTTGAGATGAGCCGCGGAGACGGCGGGGGAAGGAGAAGAGTTTTTCTCTCCTCTCCGTGTTGCTTCCTAGTTTGATGCGCATCCAAGCGGTGGAATTCAACCCGGGTCTCTTCCTCATTCACGATACTTCAGCTATTTATCACAAACAACTTGTTTTTGTCACTTTTGGTGCAACTTTATCACCCGTGTGCATGTTTGGGGCTGTTACATGGTGGTTTCGCCCCGCGGGGAGGGCGGCTAGAGGGGGTTCAAAGTCTGCTCGCCGCCGGAGTCGAGCATCCATATCTCGGGTGCACTTTGGTCGGAGCCTCGCTGCTAGTGGCCATGTGTAAAGCTACCAGACACCACCGATAAGCTAACGGCAACGAGCGGGGTCGCTTCCTGTCGCTGCTTTCAAAGTAAAACAACCTGTTGGTGAAGACGGAGAGCGTAGCTCAGCAAGCCAACATACGAAATTTAAGTTAATTTAGTGTTTCATGTGCTGGAGGTGATGTGTGTGTTGGTGAGCTGACTGAAGCTGAACGCTCTCAGGAGATACAGAACATGAGCAGTGATTCAACCTAATCCTCTGAGTGTGGTGAGATGTGTTGATACGTTGCTGTTTTCTGCCTGTTTTCATGCTTGTGCACACTGAAATGTTCGTACAGGTTTTGGTTAATCTGACAGGATCAGTGTTCTTTGATGAACGTTACAGCTTCATGAGTTATCCTGGGACAAACATCACAGTTAACCTGAAGAGTTTGTGATCCATGTTAGATTTTTTTTTAGAAAAAGTCACGTGTGCTCTCGTGTAGCTGTCACTTTAAAACTATAGAGAGCAAAACAACATTATTAAGCAACTTTAATGTACTTTGAGCCTCAACTGAATGTAAGTTTTAGTTTGGAAGGACAATCGCTCCACTTCCGGTCGCATTCTAGCTAACTGCGGCTAGCTCGACGCTGCTGCCGTGACCTTGCCCAGACATATTTAGCACTAAACCGACCCCGGTTCATTTATAAAGCGAAGTAAGGCGGCACCGGGGCGTCCGGTACCGCCGCTCCGCTCCGCCTGCCGCACTTTTCTCCGCTGTTTGGCGACTTTTCGCCGCGTTTCGGAGACTTTTCCACCGTCTCCGGTTACGCGCAGCCAGCAGCAGCATCGACGTGACGCCTGTTGCATCCACCTCCTCCTCCTTCCCCCCTCCTTAGTCTCTTTTCTCTCTTTCGACATCATCCACCGCTTTAACTTCCATCTTACACGTTAACTCGGGCCTTATTCCGGCGCTCGGAGCCGCGTTCTGCCTCAGACCGTCGTCTCGGCGAACTTTGCCGCGGCTCGCGTGCCGCTGGCCTCGTCGTGGTTTTCCGCGTCGGTACCGTGTTGGCGGAGGATGCTGAACGCGGCGCTTAAACGTAATAATGTAGTTTATGTGTGTCACAGACTTCGTTATCGGTGGTCCGGGTCAATGATTGATGGATGCGCTGTGGTCGGAGATGAATTGATGAGTTTTGTTCCTCCTCGCGCGCTCAGGCTTGAACTGGTTAGATAATGGTTGCTAGGGATTTTCTCTCTCTCTCTCCGCGTTAGCTCGAGGTCTCTCGACCTCTGTGCGGTGGAACTTTAACTCCAGTTTGACGGAGGATCGTCTCAGCTGCTCTTTGTTTTTTTCTAACTTTTAGTGAGTTTGTCGTCCTGATCAGTGACGTCAGAGGAGCTTCACGGTCTCTTCTCGTCCACTTGTTGGACCTGACGTGCAGTAAAGGCACTTCAACGTGAATTAATTGATTCTTTCTCAACCTTTGTGACTCTAAGATGTTAAAATGGATGTAAAGTGTGTTTTGGGCCTTCGCTGTGACTGTGTGTCTGAAGTTGCTCTCATCACACTCCTGAATTTATTATCCTCATTGAAATAATGTACCTTTAACCGTATCCAAAGTTTGGAGTATTTGCTGTAACTGTACTGGCGTTCTGAGCGGGACGTGTACTCAGCGGCAGCTTCACGTGTTGAATTTGCACATGGAAGTACTTTGACTTAAAGTACTGTGTGTGTACTTTGTCACTGAGGGGGGATACGGTGTGTTTGTAGTACTCAGTAGACTGAGTAGTACCTTACCCGTGTTTTATGGTAGATCTTCAGGTGTTTGAATGTTCTGTGTGGTGTTTGGGTGTATTCTGGGAAAGTTGCTGTGACTTCCTGCTAACCTCGTCGGTCCTGTGCTGCTGCGACCCCGGCGGCCTTCACAGTGTGTGTTTCTGCGTAGCGGCGACTCTGTTAAACAGTTTCCTCTCAGTTTTTTGTGTTCCGGTGAGTTAATTGTTTCCTGGAGAGCTCGTCGTGTGTCTGTGGCTCCAGAAAGCAGGTTTGTCATGTTTGTCTTGTGCTGTTGGAGCTCAGGGGCTTCGAACATGAAGTTACTGCTTTAGTACTCCTGTGTGGATCTGAAGTGTGTTTGTGTGACTCTGGCATGTGTGTACAGTACTTGTACTGTGTTTTTCCTCCTGTGGCGTCAGTTTAATATTCTTACAGTGTTTCTGTGTGATGAATCATTTTGACTTCATCCCATTTTACATCATCTTCATCGTGCTTCTTCGGACACACAGTGTGCTTGTAGTGCTCAACAGATAGTGTGTAGTAGCTTTGTGGTACTTTTATCTCACAGCACTATCATTGGAGCATCCTTGCAGTAGTACTGCAGTAACTTTTGCTGCCTCGTCGTCCTTTTTTACGCTCTCCAGCGGTTCCTCTCGGCTTTGCGGCTGAACGATGCGGCGGCCTGCCGCGTGCGTTCAGATGAAGTGGGAGCTTTTTGAAGGTGATAGGCCGTGTGTTCTGGCCGTCGCTGGTCCTCTCCTCCTCCTGTCAGAGGAGGAGCAGCAGGAGGAGGAGAGATCTGGATGAGCAGTTAGCATTCCATTACGAAATTCAACACTGAGGCCGAGCTGGGCCCTCGGCGACAGGCGCACAGACGCTGCTCGCTGAGGGGGGAGTCTGAACTCGCTCTTCCACTCCTCCACTCCTCGCCTCATGGAGCGCCGTGTAGGGTGCAGGGTGTGTGTGAGTGTGTGTGTGTGTGTGTGTGTGTGTGTGTGTGTGTGTGTGTGTGGGAGGGAGGGAGGGAGGGAGGGAGGGAGTATTAATCAAAACATCAAAGTGGATGTCTGCTGGATTCCTCTGTGAGCTCAGGTGCTAAAAAGTCTTTTCTGAGTTTCCTTCTTTCTGTCAAGACATCAGCAAAGGATGCTGTGTGTGTGTGTGTGTGTGTGTGTGTGTGTGAGCCTCCATGCTTCCCTTTCACCCGCTGACTTCCCAGTTAGCAGCACAGAATGACAGCTAAAGCAGCTAGCTGTGGTTCTGTCAAAGCTCTTCTTCTGTGGTGGTGGACATTTTAAAATGCTGACGGCTGATGATGTAGCCAATGATGTGTCCCATGCACACACACACGCGCACACACACACACACATGCACACACACACACACACACACACACACACACACACACACACACACAGATAGTTGTACACAAAGAGTGTCTTGTGCGATGGGGCATCCTCCATTGTGAGTGCTTTTTGTGGGAACTGAAGCCTCACACACACACACACACACACACACACACACACACACACAGCCTGCAGTTACAGTCATGTAAAGGCATGATGCAGCATGAAGGGAGGGAGGGATGCTTGTTTTTCCTTCCAACAGGTGATAAAAGCCGGAGGAGGAGTGAAACTCGCCGATTGAGGCGTCGCTTTAGCTCCTCGCTGTCTCGCCATCAGACCGCCGTTATGAATAATAACAGTGATTATTTTATATCTTTTGATCATTATTTAGATGAATTAATTAAAGATAAATGATAAAGATAAATCACAGCATGTTTAATAAAGTATAAATACATATAGAATAGTGAAAGTGGGACAAACAGTGTCACAGCTTTTAGTTTTTGTTTGTTCAGTTATTCAAGAAGTAAAACCACAGAAGAAGAACTCACCATTTGAGGTTGAGTAAATAAAAGTTAAATTAGAAATTTATTTTGAAATTTCATCTTTCAAATTTGAGGAAAACGCGACTCTTTAATTGTAATTATCAGTCCAAGTATTTGTGTAATTAATGTAGGGAGCTCTAATGTGATAATTACAGTGTGTGTGTGTGTTTGTGTGTGTGTTTGTGTGTGTGTGTGTGTGTGTTGATGGGGGAGTTTCAGTGGGACGTTTGTGTCCACAGGGACTGAAGTGAAGCAGCTAATTAAAAGCTCTGGTCCTCCCTCTGAGACCGTTGTTGTCTCCACATTAACCTCCATTTATCACACACACACACACACACACACCCATTGATTCGCGCAGTTTTGGTCACATGACGCTCTTCGCAGCGTTGGTGTGACTCTGTGTCCACGTGTCCAAAAACCAGAGAGAAGTCAAAGAAAACCAGTAAAAATTCTCATTTGACTGGTTTTGTTGGTGTTCTGAAATCGTCGTTGGAGCAGCTTGGATTGGTTTGTCCTCCTGCAGAGCTCCTCTGATTGGTCGCTCATCGGGTCAAATCAGCCATTCTGATCAATTGATTGATCCGTTGAGTCACAGAGTTTCGTCTCTGGGGACGATTTCTGAGTGTGTCTCGGTTAGATAAGACGAGACGCCTGGAGACAGCAGCCCGTGGGGACGTGGAGGACGGGGGACACTCGTCTCCTCTTCTGGACTTTTTTAACATTTGAGCGTCTGAACGAAACCAGGAGAAACTTTGGTCCAGCTGATTGAATGACGAGCGAGGCTGGTGCTTCACGTTGGAGCCAGCGGGCCGTTCCTCGGCTCGTCTGAGCCAATCAGAGGCCGCCCTGGGTGACCACATGACGTTACGTGTGGACCTCCATCAGCACCTCTGCCTCTCTGTGTGTCTGCTGGTCTCTGCGCCCAGCAGCTATTTATAGACCCGCCTTTTTTAGATAAGATTATGTTCCATCCCCCGACAGCAGGAGGAGGAGGAGGAGTTAACATGCAGTTCAGAAAGGTGTGGAGGAGGAGGAGGAGGAGGAGACGGGGGGAAGCAGTTCTTTGGGCTGAAGGTTGACTTCAGAAACACGACCTGTGGTGTGTTCAGATGCTTCCTGTGACGACAAGACGTGAGAAAAAAGTTTGAAACGTCACATTAAAACAGGGTCTAAAGGTCAGAGGTGGAGATCTGCTCCTCCTCCTCCTCTTCCTCCTCCTCCTCCTCCTCCCTGACAGGAGAAACTCTTTGGATTTGACGGGAGCCTCCGCCCGGCGAGACACGCGCTGGTGTGAGACTCCTCTCTGATGTGTTCGGGGGAGGTCTGTGGATGGAGACGTGGAGGTGTGGTGGGGGAGGGGAGCGGGTGGAGGTCGAGCTGTTGCCCCTCCGGCTGGACCAAATGCCCCCCCCCCCCGTCTGCAGAGAGGCCTGAAGTCTCCAGTTCGCTGGATTTCCACATGGAGTGATTCAAAGTTTAGAGACCAAAAGCTCCAGAGAAGACAAAGTTTTAAAGTCGTGATGAAGGCGAGGGTGGATGAAGGTCGGAGCCAGAGAAAAAGATGAACCTGAATCCAAGTTTCACTCGTCTTATTTTCCTCCAATCACGACCAACTACACGGCCTTCATCGTCAACTCATCGCCTGAGCAACTCCATCCACCGAGGAAGGCCAGAAAATGTGTGTGACAGCAGCTCAGGTGGCCTCAGACGACGTGATCGCACCTGGATCCAGGTGTGCATCAGGTGTGAATCAGGTGTGCATCAGGTGTGCATCAGGTGTGAATCACCTGGTTTTGGCTCATCACCTTTGACCTCGCTGGATGTTTCGGTCTGTTCGTAGAATTCTGGGACATTTCTCGAACCGTTCCTGAACCCTTGCAGAGCGATCAGGGTGATTAATCTGTTGATCATGTCGTCGATCGATCAGTTTGTTTATTGACTATCAGGAAACAGTGAAAGATGTCGTCAGGTTTCTTGTTTCTGTCCAACCGGAAGTGAAAAGAGTTTCAGGTTCGACGGTTCAACAAAGCTTTTCCCTCGACGTCAAACTGAACCGACGCGTCAGTCACATGATGTCCCACCTGTCGAGTGTGAGGTCATCAGTTTGTGCTCACTGATAATCAATACAGCGATCGATGGCGTTGTGAGAGCTCGGAGCTGAGCAGCGAGTCCTCACAGAGACACAGAGGAGGATGAGTGTAACATGAGACGAAGGATGAATAGAGCTAAAGTAGGACACACACACACACACACACACACACACACACACTCACGCACACACACGCGTGCTGGGAGCCCACCAGGACTGCCTTGTGGTCTCCTCGCTGGGTTTAAATTTAGGCACAGACCACCATCTTTATATAGCCGTGGAGACGCTAAAGTTAGAGCGAGTAAATATTCCAGTCGTCTGTGTCAGCTGGTCGACGTGGAGGAGAGCGCTGTTTGTTGCTGTTTGTTGCTGTTTGTTGCTGTTTGTTGTTCTTTGTTTGTTGTTGACAGCGGTCTGTTGATGACGTCATCATGTGCTCGTTTTCTGGGCTCCTCAGTGTTAGTTTTCAAAAATGGTCGTTTTCTAAATGAAGTCTGGTGCTGAAGGCGGGAAAGCGCCCGGCGCGCTGAGTGCGGAGTGTCAGTGTGTCGCGGCGCTCTGAGAACGAGGCGTTCGTGGAGACGGTTAAAGTTCGTCCCTTTCTGGTTGGACAGTTATGAAACGTAGAGATGCTGAACTTCATCTCTGTGAGCTGAAGATCAGAGCGTCGCCGTCAGCCAGACTCAGTGGAAACTCTGCCGTGTCTCAGCTGGGGTTGAGCATCTTCTTCGTCTTCTTTTTCCTCTCCAAACATCGACTGAGGTGTTTCTGCTGGAAGTTTCCTGGAAGCTGGGCGGCAGAGGACGAACAACACCTCGAGGCTGACGTAACCGAGCCTCTTTGACGGGGATGAGCGACGCACGCTGAGCGTCAGTGGAGAGAGAGGAGCTATTGTTCCTCCACTTCCTCCATCTCCTCCTGCTCTCCTGATGAGAGGCCGCTTCACTTCCTGTTCCCCCCTCCTCCCTGCTGCTCTTCTTCTCCTCGCTCCCTGCTCTTCCTCCTCTCTCAGCAGACATTTGGGGAAATGTGTTTGTTTTCAGAGTCGGATGGAGCGTCTTAGCCACTTAGCTTAGCATAAAGACCGGGAGCAGCTAGCTGGCTAATCAGTGATGTTCAGAGGTTTCTGACTTAACATGAAAATATGATTGTGTGTTTGTTCAGGACACTTTCTGAAGCTAATCTTCTGCACCTCACAGTTTCAGCATCTCCGTGCTAAGAGAAGAGCTTAGCAAATACAACCTGCAGCAGGTTTGTCTTAAATACCTCAAATCATAATGAAGTCCAGCATGAGCATCCTCCTCCTCCTCCTGCCTTTCATCTCCTCAGCTCCTCCCCCCTAAGATGCCCTCTGTTTCCTCCTCCTCCTCCTCCTCCCTCCTCCATCCGCTGTGACATTCTTTCACAGCCGAGCCGCTCGGACTTTGGACTCGCAGTAAATACGGCTTTATTTGCTGCAGGCGGCGAACAGGGTGAAGGTGGCCCTGTGTGTGTGTGTGTGTGTGTGTGTGATGGCTGATACACACACACACTCCCTTGCAGTGGTAGTTAGCTCCACAAGCTGCTTATCAGCAAGACAGTCTCACCACACCCACACGCACACACACACACACACACAC
>NC_135094.1:792500-797500 GCF_051107435.1 Chaetodon auriga | reverse complement strand
CTGAGTCTGATCTGTTTCTGATGTTTTCTCTCCGACTTTTTAGCAGAAACATGGAGATTGTGAAGATAAATTGCTGCCAGCTAAAGCACACAGAGTGCGATTGTCTGACGCAGTTATATTTCAGAGAGAGGAAGGAGAGGAGATGAGGAGAGGAGAGAAGGAGGCAGGAAAGGAGGGTGAAATGAAGTTTGTGATTTCAGGTGAAGTTTTTCTGAGATACGCTGGTTTAAACTGGAAAAAGTTGGTCTCCTCAGCAGCAGCAGCTGTTTGACTCACGAACACACATGAACACACACGCACACGCACGCACGCACACGCACACACACACACACACGCACACACACACACACACACACACACACACACACACACACAGCTGTCCAGCGTTGGATGGGAGGGTTGCAGGCAGGGCTCTGATTGGCCGAATGTGTGGCCTTGTACTTTAGCCTGTATGGAGAGAGAGAGAAGAAAGAAAGAGTGCAGATGAGTTACATGGACAGAAAAAAGAGTGGAAGGGAGGGAAGGACGAAGAGGAAACAGAAAGGAAGAAAGAAAAGAGAGAAAATTGAGGAGTAACAAAATTGAAAGATAGAAGAAAGAAAAAATGGGGAAAGATGGACGGAGGAGGCGGGAAAGGGAGAGGAGGTGATGCAGGAAGGATGTATAATGGAGGCAGAAAGATTAAGCAGGAGATGAATCTGAGGAGAGAGAGGAGGAACGGAGGGGTAGAGCATCAGAAGCAGAGAGGAAGAGGAGGAAGAGAAAGGTGAGGAGGGAGAGAGGAAGATGGTAAAGGAGAGATGAGAGGAAGAGTGGATGAGGAGGGATGAGGGGGAGAGAAGAGCATCTTTGGTCAGGCCTCAGCTGAACTGCATCATCTAATTACAACTGTGTGTGTGTGTGTGTGTGTGTGTGTGTGTGTGTGTGTGCACATGAAGGCTGTATTCTTCTGACACACAAAGACGGCCATTATAGTGAAAAGACGGGCGGTTTCTCTCTTTCTGCATCTTTCTCTCTGTTTTTCCATCTTTTTTCACTCCAGCCTCACCTCCCTCTCCTCCCCCTCTCCTCCCTCTCCCCCCTCCTCTCCCTCCTCTCCATCTCTGCTCCCTTCTTCTTTAATTGAAAACTTAAGTGTTGTTCCACATTTTTCTTACTGTCAACAAAACCCAGACCAGCGTCTCGTGGTCCGTCTCTTAATGCTGTCTGACTTCCTGTCTGTGGCTCCCAGCTTTAAGCTCATTGGTTCCTGCTGAAGACACAAAAATCCAAAAATTTCTTTCTTTCTTTCTTTCTTTCTTTCTTTCTTTCTTTCGCTCTTCTTCACTTCATCTTCTTCTGTTGTGATTGACCCTCTCATGGTCAATCTCTCCATCTTCTCTAACTCAACCTGTGTGTGTGTGTGTGTGTGTGTGTGTGTGAACAGTGATATTTTCTGATACAAAAACACATCGTTAATGTGTGTTAGATTGTTATCATGCCATTGATTTAAAGTGAAAACACACATGGCAGTAGAGTCTTACAACAGTGTGTGTGTGTGTGTGTGTGTGTGCGTGTGTGTGTGTGTGTGTGTGTGTGTGTGTGTGTGTGTGTGTGTGTGACGCCTTGAGGCCCCACAGCATGCTCATACACGCCAAAGCTGGTTTGAGCTGTGGACTTACTCAGCGCACACACACACACACACACACACACACACACACACACACACACTCACCCTGTGCTTCAGGTGATGACAGAGCTGTGAGGGTTTACTTTGCATACAGAGAAAGATGGAGAGAAAAGAAAAGAGGAGGAGGGGGGACAGGAGGAGTCACACCCAGCTTCCATTGTTGTTGTAACTCCAGCAGCAGCAGCAGGGGGAGGAGGAGGAGGAGGAGGAGGAGGAGGACGAGGAGGAGCAGGAGCAGGAGCAGGAGCAGACGTTCAGTGTGGCCTTCACTGACTCGCTGCTACAGATGACTGTTTTCACTGTGGATCAATTGTTTAATCTATCCAAACACGCAGCAGTGAACAGTGTCGCGGAGTCACGTCAGGATCACACACTTGGTTTCTAATCTGTGTGAGCAGATATCGACTGTGTCATACATGTGTGATGCTTTGAAGTGTCGTGGGAAAAACATGTTTTTATCCCTTTTATAGCTGCGTGAGCGGGAAATCAAAGGCTCCGGTGGTTAATTCTAGAAGACGGCGTGAGACAAGACGGGGCAGGTCTGTTTGCACAGCACGCTTCACACTCACAGGGTTCGTCCTGTGATGCATTCAAGTCCCGTTTGGACAGAATAGAAATGTCTTCAGCTGAGAAGTTTTTAAGGTGTAAGGTGTGAAGCGGGGCAGCACCTGAAGGCGTCCACCTGCCGTCATGATGCTCCACCAATCAGCTTCTGCAAGAGGCACACAAACATCTGTGATCACCAGATCCAGACCAATGGCAAGCCTTCCTGCTGTCCGACACACACACACACACACACACACACACACACACACACACTCAATAGCAGCAGTTGGTGTGAAACTGAAGCATCTCTGCAGAGAAAACACACACTCTCTGATGGACTTGCAGCAGAGGACAGTGTGTTATGGATGTGGCCAGCTGTGTGTGTGTGTGTGTGTGTGTGTGTGTGTGTGTGTGTGTGTGTGTGTGTGTGTGTGTGTGTTCCCCTCCCACTCTCCATGCACCAGTATCTGTCAGCCTGCAAATATGTGGACTCTGTGTCTGTGTGTTTGCCTTTCTTACCCCCACACACACATTTACACACATGCACACACTCCCAATTGTGTTAGCAGATATGCAGGCGGTGTGTGTGCCAGCTGCTCTGTGTGTGTGTGTGTGTGTGCGTGTGTGTGTGTGTGTGTGTGTGTGTGTGTGTGTGTGTGGTTTTATGGAGTATGTGAGCTGTGCAGAGGATGAATGTGTCGCTTGTTGAGCAGAGAAACAACTGCTGGAGGATGATGGAGGGAGGAGGAGAGCTTGACTCCTGCAGGGAGGGATGGAGAGTGATGGAGGGACGAGGAAAGGAAAGCAGGAGAGTCCAAGCTCGTCTTTTCGTCTGCAGGAGGGAGAGACACAACGCGGACAAGCAGTTTTTCATTTTATTTGAGGAGAAAAGAGGTTTTTCCAACCACAATGGAAAATAAAACTCAGAAGCTTGGAGGGGGGGGGGGGGAGGAAAGGAGGACTGACTTCATGTCCCATCATCCACCTCTGGTTGTCCATCACTGTGTCATTAAATGAAACTACAGCCGCTGTTCAGCTGCTGCTGTTAGTGTGTTAGCGTGTTAGCTTTGAGGAGCTGACATGTTTGTGTTTGACAAACAGCCTGCAGAAATCAGAGCGTCACACAGGTTCAGCTCATCTCTGAGGTCTGCGTTAAGACAGCAGCTGATGATGATCCAAACCGGTTTCATCCCAGTCATCACTCCTCCCGTTCACACGGACCCTCCTGACGTGGTTCTGATGTTAGCGATGCTCTCAGGCTAAAATGAAGCTAGTTTGCTGACTGAGTTGTTTTTCCATGATGTCTGTGCTTCTGTCGCGGACACATCGACTGTTCTGATTGGCAGTCTGCAGAGGGTGTCTTATTTTGAAAAGTGAACGGGTTCTCTGTGGTCTGACTTCCTGCCCGGCTCAGCTTGACGACTCATTCAGACAGCTCACGTTAGCTTCACGTAAAACAAACATCCGCGTGTCGGCTCGAACAGGACGAATGATGCGTTCAGTAAACACTCATCCAGTTATGCTTTAATAACAGGAAACGCAGTGTGTGTGTGTGTGTGTGTGTGTGTGTGTGTGTGTGTGTGTGTGTGTGTGTGTGTGTGTTAGCCAGGTTAGCATCTGCTCGCTGCTGTTTCAGTGAACACACTCAGCAGCACAAGTGTTTGGCAGAAGATGGTGTGTGTGTTCCAGGTTAGCATCTGGTGACTCGACAGTGAATAAAGCTTTTAGTGAGACAGAAACAGAGAGAGAGTGAGGAGGAAACACAAGTGGCTGCGTCACACTCGCACTCACACACACACACACACACACACACACACACACACACACACACACACACACACACACATGCTCAGATGTAGCGTCTGTGTAGCACGTCCAGGTTAGCATCTGTTAGCGTGGTTTGAATGAATAGAGCTCTCACAGAGGAGAGAGCAGAGGTCGTTGGCTGTCTCCGACACCTGTTAGAGTGTGTGTGTGTGTGTGTGTGTGTGTGTGTGTGTGTGTGTGTGTGTGTGTGTGTGTGACAGCTGCTCAGCATGTTGACAGGGACCCCCTGCTCTGACTTATTGCCCCCCAGTACCACTGTGGCTGTAATTACAGAAGGAAGCTGGAGGAGGAGGAGGATGGAGAAACATAGACTGCTGGAAAGGAGGAAGACAGAAGACAGTAGAGGAGTCTCTGCACACACACACACACACACACACACACACACACACACACACACACACACACACACACACACGAGAAGTCAGCTGATGTGAATTTTTGCAGCCTTTTCATTTTCTCGTCTTTCCCATGTTCATATGAGGAATCAGGCCGTGCTCAAATACAGGAAGTAATACTGCTGCGTCATGAAGGCTGGAACCAACGCGCTGTTTGACAAACACTGATGCGAAGACGCCGTCTGTCCTCCATCGTGTCATTTGCAGACCCCTCAGTGCATCGCAGACAGCCTGTGTGAGTCAGTCAGGCTGAACGAGGCCTCTGAGGCATCGGGTCGGTTCAGAAATGCTCTGCAGGTGATTGGATGAAGCAGCTGTCTGTCATGGGCTAGCCTGACGGGACAGATTGTTCTGGACCCTCTTATCAGCTGACACAGAGTCCCCTCTACAAGGCCCAATGAGCCCGTGTCCACAGCTGACTTTTACCTGTGTACAGGTGTACAGGAGGCTGCTCGCCTCAGTGCATGTCAGTCAGTTCATTAGCTACTTCAGTGACCTGTTCAACCTGCTTCATGAACAATCAGGGCTGTGAGGCGTCTGAAGGCCACTCAGCAGCACCTTTA
>NC_135094.1:782500-790000 GCF_051107435.1 Chaetodon auriga | reverse complement strand
GGCACCTCCCTGTATCAGCTTACACCTCCTCTATCTCCAACAATACTCATCCCATTAACACTGGCAACAGCACGTCAACAGCAGCGACCGAACCGGTTCTTCAGCTCGGGACACGTGAACTTGTCCCATTGAAAGGTTTGACATCGCTCTGAAGGAGCTCAGGTAGTTCTGAGCTTTCATTTGTGGCTGCGCTGTGTTTTATTCAGGATGTGGTTCAGAACAAACTCGTGTGGCTGCAGACATCTTTTTCCATCACCTCTTGCTCCTCCTCATCTCTCTCCTCCTCTCTCTGTGCATCCTTATTTGCCTCCTAATTAGTCTTACCAACCCTCTAAGCTCTTAATCTCTCTGTGCCTCCTGCCCCCCCCCCTTGCTCCTCATCCCCCCTCCATCCATCCATCCCTCCATCCATAAACACCTCCCCTGTGCATGTGTGAGCTTTGCAGCCTGTTGCATCCCCTCATCCATCATCTCGTATCATTCCTGCCCCCCCCCCCCCCCCCCCCCCAGCCTACCTGTCTAACTGTAGACGATAATCTGCTGCAGTTTGTGCAGCACTGATGCTCACCCCCCCCCCCCCCCCCCCCCCCCCCGTCGTCTCCATCAGGAGCTCCACGCCGTCTTTAGCTCAGCTAAGCTTCTGTTTACACTGGTCTTCCCCTCCTCCTTCTTCTTCTTCTTCTTTAGTACTTTTACGGCATCAGCAGGTACCTCGTTCTTAAAACATCATTTCTTTACCTGTTGGCCATCGGCTGCCTTACTTTCCTTTAATCTGGCAGTTTTAAACCAGGTGTATTCCACATGTGGTCCTGTTTTAGTGAACAGGTAAACACCTGAGTGACACACATCATCCCCTGAGCTCTGTGCAGTAACACGTACATGTAGGCCTGGCTGATGGCGCTGTTAACCGATTCTTACTGTTTCTGTTGTTATAGCACAGCTATAGGTAGCTTTGTTTCAGGTGTGTAGCTGCAGGTGCATCATTTGTTTTCCCACCAAATTTCCTACATTGACTCCCAGAATCACTGGTTCCACCTGAGATCTCCACATGCCGCTGACGTCCCTTTTTCTGGACGCCATGAACGTGTCCAGAGGAAAACTTCAGCCTAAGTTGGCGCGTTTGGCCCACATGCAGCAGATACCAGGTATCTGTGTTACCCATGATGCACTGCGTCAGCCTGGGCCTGCCTGGCGTCACCACAGTTCAGTTTGTGTTTCTGTGCACCGACTGTTATCTGACAGGAGTGATCGTATCAGCACGCACACACACACACACACACACACGCTGACCTGTGCTTTAAGGCAGGGATTCAGTGTGTGTGTGTGTGTGTGTGTGTGTGTGTGTGTGTGTGTGTGTGTGTGTGCGCGTGCGTGTGTGTGCTGATGCCTTTGTGTGGATATGTTTTGCCTGTAGAGTCCATTTCTGTCACTTTCTGTACTTGGGTCCACTGAAGATGTTGTGTTACTGAGTTTTCTGTCTTTTTGGGGACGTTTTGTCCTTTTTTCCACTGTGGACAGTCTGATCATGTGTTTTGAGTCACGAGCACAAGAATTACACACATATCACCAATTACTACACATACAGAGAGTAGTTAACTGTCTGTTTGCGTGCAGAGGATTTCTCATGTAAACACATGAAACGATGCTGGTCTGATGGAGTCACGTCGTTAAAGTTTGAGGCCGCTCAGTTTCACAGATTTCTACCAAACCTTCCTCTTCAAAACAGGAGATTTGATCTTTTCAGTGACGGTAGAAACAAAGCCGCCGTCCTTTCCGCTGAGAGCTTGGATTTGACTTTTTGGGGGCTGATACTCGTTGTTTGCTTCGGTGGAAGCTCGCCGTTCGTCCTGTGGGACACCGGCTTCATGTTCACACGCTGCCCGCTGTGAGACGTCACCTGGGCGTCACCTGGACGTGTCCACATGATGTGTTTGCTGTGCTGTTTAGAAGCGTCTCTGTCTTTGAGGTGACGTTGTGGTGAAGCTCGGCCGAGTGTGCGACTGTACCTGAGTGTGTCTGTGTTGAAGTGTGCGTGTGTCACTGTGTGTGTTGGTGTGTTTTGGCGTGTGTGTCACTGACTGTCTCTCTGTGCTCTCCCCCTGCAGTGTGAGCAGTGGTTGCAGACACACACACAGCAAACCCCGCCCCCTCCCGCCCCGCCCCGAGACACGAGCGAACGAGCGAGCGAGCGAGCGTTGCTTTACGAAAAGGACGGGTAAATATGCTCCTCCCTCCTTTCATTCATCCCTCCATCCTGCCGGCTGTCCAACACAACACACACACTCCATCACTCTGCCTGCCGTGCTTCTACCTGTCCGTCCATCCATCATCCATCCATCTGTCCCTCGCTTCCCATGCATCGCGCCACACTCTCGTTCCTCCTCATCCCTCTCTTCATCGTCCTTTGACACTCTTTCACTGTCGCTGCCTTTCATCCGCTTCTCTGAGTCTGTGTGATCAGAACTCAGGTGCACACACCTGTAAACGCTGCATCACCTGCTGCTTCCTCGCCGCCTCCTCGTCACGTGACCGCCTGTCAGCTGATTGCAGTGCAGAGCTCCTGGTTTTGCTCTGTTTGTGTGGCCTCAGCTTTCCTTTCCTTCGCTCTGACGGTGCCGAGCAGCTGCTTCCTGCCTCGCCGGACTTTGGGCTCCTCTCTGTCAGTCTGTGTTTCGTGTTTGCAGCAGCCTGATCGTCGCTCACAGCTCTCGTCTTTTATGGTTTATTGCCTTCATTTTAATGCAGTTTGCATTTGAGGCCGCTGGGCTGAGCCGTAAGATGTTTTTATGGCCCTTGAAGAGATTTGAATTTGTGCATTTACATGCTCTTAAACCTGGGATTTGGTGGGTTTTATTGAAGTGGGACTTGAATCTGACTCACATGTTTCAGGCCACAGAGACGAATCAGCGGCTGCTGTCGTTTAGCTGTGAAGCTTCTGTGGCCATGAGAGACGTGAACGTCCAGCCGAACGTTTAGCTTTGTGTGAGCTGATCAGTCTGTCTGCTGTCGTCTCTCCTCTGTCGGCTTGTTGCAGCTCCTCACTGAAGCTTCGTCATGTCTCCAAACCTCCATGTTTTAACTGGCTTTCTTCCACATTGTGCATCATTTTATCATATTAGTGTTCTTCACTGCTCTTATTTATGCTAACATATGCTCATATCCATTACATCTTCTGCAACATGACACCATTTTTACTGTCTGTATGTGACAAACAATGTATTTATTATCCATGTCTGATTCGTGCAATTCAGTATTTGTTTAGGCAACAGTATTCTTATGATCTTGTACTGAATGTTCGTGTCTAGAGGTCATTTCTATTCTTCTATCTCTTTTTTATTGTCTCTTTGAAATTTCTATGAATCTCTTTGCTGGCTCTAACAGTTTGATTGCCCCATCGTGGGATTGATAAAGTTTTATCTTATATTTCCTCCAAAGTCATTTAGACAGATTTGGTTTAGTGAAACTTTGCACGTTTTGAACTTTAAATAAAGTTCTGTGGGTTTGAACAGTTATGAATGAAGTTTAGTTCAGTTGCAGGTGCATTTAAAGTCTTTGTGATGTCCTTTGTTTTCCAGAAAGAAGACAGATTATTAAATTAATGCAAACACTTTAACAAACGTGTTCTGTGCAACGTGACATTAGCTGCAGCAAAATGCTTTTTATTTTTAATTTATCAACACTGACACTTAAAAAACATGAACATGTGCCAGAAACAAACAGCACGAAGTTCCAAAGTTATTAAATCAGCAGAATCTTAAATGAACGCTTGTATTAGCAAATATTCACAGAGTAAACGTGTTTCTTTATACGTGAATTTTTTCATTTTTTTGAACCACAAAGTAAAAATAAATCTGAAAAAACACACATGCAAATAGAATGAAGCAGAATAATACAACAATGAAGTTTTGTTGTATCAAAATAATTCTTTGACAGATTCTTCATCAGTTTGTGCATAAAGTCCAAACTAAGGCGAGATGAGACACACAGACGGGACGGACGTGTGTGTGTGTGTGTGTTCATCTGAGAGAGACGGAGCGAGTGGAGGAATCTGCATCCTGATTGGCTGAGAGCTGGCAGACATTTTCCACAGTGAGACTGTTCAGTGGTTGGCTGAGACACTCCCCTCCCCCTCTGCCTCCTGCCTCTGGTATGCCGTACAGTAGAGCTGACACACCGTCGATGCTATCTCAACACTTTATCACGTCGGGTCTAAACTCCACTGTGTGTGTGTGTGTGTGTGCGTGTGTGTGTGTGTGTGTGTGTGTGTGTGTGTGTGTGTGTGTGTGTGTGTGTGTGTGTTGACTGCACCGCAAACACACAAACCAGTCAATCTGTAACCAAGCTGAAGGGTGGAAAACACACACACACACACACACACACACACACACACAGAGCAGGGAAGAGCCTGAAAGACAAGATGATGCAAGAAAGAGAAGGGAGGAGGAGGAGGAGGAGGAGGAGGAGGAGGAGGAAGGAGAGAGGATGAGCAGCACCGTGCAGAAAGTTACAGAAAGAAACTTCTGGTTCTAACTTTTGGAAATGATGGAGACGATACACAACATGGCCAAAAGTTTGTGGACACCCCGTCCACCTGTGTGCTTTAAGTCCAGGTCTGTTTGTCCTCGTTTGGACTCTTTGTCCCCATGAAGAGAAATCTATCAGTTACACCTGAAACAATAAGCCGATCAGTTGATTGACAGGACAATAATCAGCAGCTGTTTGGACGTTTTTTAAGCAAACTGTCCAGTCGAAGCATCTCTCTGCTTTTCTCTGTTATCACCGTCAACTGAGCGTCTTCAGTTTTGAGCTGTTTGTCACTTTGTTTTAAAAACATTGAACATGCAGCTACAGCGCAGCTACGATTACTGATAAATTAACGTTATTTTTTAAATTCTCCTGCAGAATTTAATGCAGAAGTTACAGAAAATGACAACCTGCTTCTTCGTCTACAGCGTGGAGAGGCGCCCATGGTGAAAAGAGAGTTTTAAAGTGTTTGGGAGTCGCTGTTTCAGGCAGTTCCTCCAACATAATCTCAACATTTTGTGCACATGCTAGCTCAGCCAAGAAACCGTGTTCCCAGTTTGGTCCCAGTCTGGAACCATCTCCCTGAACTGGAGCAAACCTTGCCGCCAATCTCCCAAATCACATATGGCTGTAATTATCAGATGTCCACATATTTTTGGCCGTGAAGTGTAGCGATGAAGTGCTGTATCCAGCTTCTGTGTTTAGTTCAGTGTGTGTGTGTGCGTGCGTGCGTGCGTGCGTGCGTGCGTGCGTGCGCGCGTGCGCGCTAACAAGTTTGGGCAAAGTACCGCTGCGAGGGGAGCGGAGGAAGGAGGGACGCCCGGAGAGCAGAGCAGTGGAGGATGGGTAATGGCAGCTGAGTGTGAGACGGTGGTGAGGGAGGGGGTGCAGGTGGCGGGGGTCAGTGAGAAAGAGAGAGAGAATGCCCATCAATCTCTCTCGCCCTGAACACACTCGTACATGGGGAAGCAGCAAAACGCTCTCTTGTGAGTCCCGTGAGTGTGCGCTTCCTGTTGTGGTCGAGGCACAGAAAGACAGATAAAGACAGATTCTTTCAGCTTGTCGCCTGATTGGCCTGAACACCAGCATCGGTTTGGTTTTTAAACGTTTGAGGAGTTCACTGCAGGAAAGGAGATGCAGAACGTGCAGCCATTTTGGCATGTTGTATGCCTGGTTTTAGGTGTGGGAGCATCGAGTGCTGCCCTGCACCCGATGCTCCACCTGAACACCACTGTGCACCGTCACGTGGACATGTCCACATACTTTGGGCTGGGGAGTGAAGGGCTGAATGTTTCTTCCACAGATTTTGCACTTCATTCATTCTCGCTGTAGAAAATAATTTGCCTCACAGCTGAATCTTAAGCTGCCATCTTAGGAATGAAAAGTAATTGGATGAAATTGCCGCAGCTGAAAAGTTGATCCAGCTGACTTAAGCTAATTAGCTTCAGCTGCTAGCATCAGTACTCTGTCAGAGAGCAAAGGTAGCCAATGTATTCTAATTAGCTTTCAGATGCTAGTACCACGACTTTGTGGTGGCAACCAGTTTGTCTACATGGTGAAAATTATTTTTTATGTCAGTGGTACAAAGTTTGCAAACCCAACATCAGTAGCTTCAGTTCCAATATCCTGCTTTGCTTTAGTTTTTGGTCAACATTTAAAAAATGCTAACCAAAATTAAATCCAAAATATTATATATAACATCTGCCCCTATCTAGTTTGCCAACTAATCCTAGCTTGATTAGCCTAAATGTCAGTAGCACTGCCATTTCACAATAGCAGATTACATACATTTAGCTGACTAAGGCTAATTAGCTTCATATGCCACCATCGGTAGTGTCATTGGTTGTGTAGCACGATTGCTAACGCAATGTTCAAATAAGTAGCTTCAGATTCAACAAAATTCATACAGAATTCAATAGTTTTTTAGTTGATTAGCTTACGTGTCAAAATCACCACTATTGCTCAATGGCTGTGCAAACTGTTTGCTAATTAGCTTCAGCTGCTAGCTTTAGTATCTGTAGAAAGCTTGTTGGTGAATTAGCTAGGTGCTAGCAGTAATGAGTGTCTAAATGACTTCATGTTTCATGTCAGCAGTACACAGCTAACTAGCCTAGCTTAAATAACTCAACATCACCACTGTGTAGCAATGAAATTCTCAATATTACAGCTTTATGTGTTCATGTCACTCACCGTAGCGACGGTTTAATACTTTCAACATAACAGCTGTAATTTTTTTTTTGCTTATTTCCAAGTTTTTATTGCCCATAATTTCCTGTTGGATTTGACAGAGCTAGTTGGATATGCTAACTGGCCTTTTAAACGGTATTTAGCAAACTCTGTTAACCTGAGACACTGACGTCAGTGTTTGATATTTTGAGATTATTGTTGGTTTTCTTCAGGTTTGAGATGAATCAAACTTTAAAATGTCACCTATGATTCAACTTTAATGTAGCAGGCTGCCAGTGAAACAATAGGCCCCAAAGCCAGCGACACATGCCGTTCACGGCAGTTTAAACTGGAGACTGAAGCTGAGAGGCTCACCCTGATGAGGCCTGGATGTATGCTTAAAGAAATGTTGTCTGGAATCTGGTTTTCTCTGTGTGTCTTCAGGGCGTTGCACTACATGTCTCTATGTGTGGGAAGCCATTTTGAGTGAGATGAATAGAGAGATAGAGGGAGCAATGGAGGGAGAGCAACAGTTAGGAGGTAATAAATAGCCAACATATGGTCATCGGATCCTGCCCCCCCACCACCACCCACCCCCACTCCTCTCTCTATCTCCCCCATACGTCCCTCCATCCCTCACCTCGTGTCTTTACTGCTTAACACAGACTGTTAGCTGACACCCGCGAGGACACATATACAAACATCCCACCTCGCAAAAAGAAGATATATAGATATATATAAATAAACAGAGAAGCTTTGAGAAAAGAGGAAGAGTGAAAGCAGAAAGAGGAGAGGACGAGTTGAGGAAGA